>NW_027257881.1:0-263712 GCF_043159975.1 Macaca nemestrina
TCCGCATTTTGTAGACCTCCAAACCAAGTCACTCAGGGTAACCCAGACAGGAAGGGGAGGATGATAGGAGAAGGTGCCCCACCTGATGATGCCCTTCTGGCTTTTATCCATTCCTGGGAATGACTCTTTCTCCAACTCGGGGGATACCCCTATGGGAGAATACAGTGGCGTGGACCAGCAGTGGAGAATTCCAAGTCCAAAAAACGATTGGCATTTTCAAGGAAAGTAAGAAATCATCCTGCATATATGAAATATTGGGAAAAAGGTTGTTACTAATAATTCTCAAGCGACCCCTCTGGTGAGACTAGGTTTCTCTGGGGATGTGTGGAGCAGGGTGTATGTACCGCGTGAGCACATCCCACCCTTCAGACTCCTTCAGCTCCTGTCTACTGTAGCAGTCAGAGGGCAACTCCGGTCCTCATCTCCTCTGAGCGACCCACTCACTCATTCACTCACTCATTCATTCACTCGTTAACTCATTCACTCACTCACTCATTCACTCATTCACTCCTTCACTCGCTCACTCACTCATTCACTCACCCTTTTACTCACTTGCTCATTCATTTACTCATTCACTCACTCATTCACTGACCCATTCACTCACTCACTCACTCATTCACTCACCCATTCATTCACTCATTCATTCCCTCATTCACTCACTCAGTCATTCCCTAACTCACCCTTTCACTCACTCACCCATTCACTCATTCACTCACTCATTCACTCACTCATTCACTCACTTATTCACTCACTCACTCATTTCCTCATTCATTCACTCAATCATTCACTCACTCAAATCATTCACTCATTCACTCACTCATTCACCTCTTCACTCACTCATTCACTCATCCTTTACTCACACACTCACTCATTTATTGACTCATTCACTCACTCACTTGTTCATTCACTCACTCAATTCTTCACTCCCTCATTCACTTGTTCGCTCACTGACTCATTCACTCACTCTTTCCCTCACCCATTCACTCACTCACCCACTCATCTGTTCACTCACTCATTCACCCACTCACCCATTCACTAAGTCACTCATTCATTCACTCACTCACTCATTCATTCACTCACTCACTCACTCATCACTCATTTATTCCCTCGGTCACTCACTCATTCACTCACTTATTCACTTGCTTATTCACTCACTCATTCACTAAGACGCTCATTCATTCACTTACTCACTTATTCACTCACCCATTCACTCACTCACTCATTCACTCATTGACTCCCTTGGCAATTCATTCACTCACTCACGGTCACTCATTCAGTCATTTACCCACTCACTCACTCATTTCTCCTTCCCTCATCCACTCACTCACTCATTCACTGACTGACTCACTCACTCACCCATTCACTCATTTACTCACTCATTTACTCCTTCACTCACTCACTCACTCCCTCCTTCATTCATTCATTCAGCAGCACCCATGACAGGTTCACTCTGTCCTGGGCTCTGCTGTTGCCCTGGGACTGCAGCAGGGAATAGTGAAAGATCTCTGAATCCACGGCATTCACAGTTCAGCCAGGGGACCTTTCGAGAAGCCCAGCAGATAGGTGAAATGCCCCATATGTGACACTGACGAGGATGTTTTAAGAGCAGCAGGGAGGGAACAGGAGTGTGCATGGAGCCCAAAATTTCTAAGAGGGTGATCTGGGGAGGCCTCACCGTGCAGGAGACCTTGCAGGACAGACCTGTGGAAAGTGGGCAGAGTCGGTAGGGAGAGGAGGGCCTGGGTTGAGGAAAGAGCAGGCTAGGCCTGAGGTTGTCGGGTGCCTGCATGGGCCTCTGGGCTGCCTGCATGGGCCTCTGGGCAGCACCAGGATCTGAAGGGACCAGAGGACAGGCCAGTGTGGCTTGTGTGGGGTCTGTGACTCCGAGTCAGCAGAGAAGATGCCTGAATTACATCCTGATAGGTGCACCCTGACTTTGAAGCTGAGGACACCCGAGACATGGAGGTGGGGTGGAGGTTGGGGCAGAGCAGGGGATGAGGAGGGAGCCTGTTCCGGTCCAGGTCAAAGGTCGTGGCCTGGCCCTAGTGGCTCCAGATGCAATGAAGAGCCAATGGGGACTTTCCTGAGGGACTTAGATGCCAGGGTGGAAGAGCACTGCAAGGCTTCAGCCTGAGCCCCTGGGAGGATGGAGTCACCAGGAGCTGAGGTAAGGAAGATTGAGCGATGGGGGGTTGTGTGGGGGGTGCAGAGGCCTGAGCTCAGTTTGGCCCCTGCAGATTTGAGATGCCCACTCCATGCACAGGCCGAGACAGCAGAGAAGGGGAAGAGGCTGCAGCTCAGGTAGCCCTGGGATGTGCAGCCCCACATGCTGGGGCACTGGGTCATGGTGTCCTCATGGCTGGTAGCTGCTTCCCTCCTGGGATGCCAGAACTCCTTTAGGGCACATCGGCAACTCCTGCGCTCACCACTGAGGGGAAGTGGGAAGGGCAGCTGTCCCTATGCATGTTCTCCTTCACCTTGTCCTAGGCAGGTCCCAGGCAGCACCACCCTCCCAAGTGGCTCCCCTTGGCCGCTGTCTCTAGTGTTCACAGCCAGACCCTAGAAGAGGGCTGGACTCAGCGGCTCACTTCTGATGAATAGAACCAGGCAAAAGAGATGGCGGTCTCTCCTGAGATTGGATTGGGAGGAGCTGAGGTTCTGTCCACTGGAACTCTCCCCCTGGCTCTTGGTAGGTGCTAGTTCTGGCAAAGCCAGTCACCCGCCCAGGGCAGAGGGCAACCTGAAGCTGATGCCACAGAGAGACTGGGGCCTTCAGTCCAACAGCCTGCAAGCAACAGAATCCTGCCAGCAACACAGAAGTGAGCATGGAAGCAGCTCCTCCCCTGATGAGCCTGAGCCTTCAGAAGACACAGCAGCCCTAGGCAGACACCTGCTGCAGCCCTGGAGAGCCCCTGGGGCAGAGGGCCCAGTGAAGCCTGCCTGAACTCCTGGCCCAAGGAGTAATCATTCCTGGGGTATAAGTGTGTGCTGGTGTGGGCCTTTGGAGTAATCTGTCAAGGGACAATAAAGAACAAGCACACACCTCAGGTCCTACTGGGTGGAAGCTGTACGGTCAGCACGGCATGTAATATCTTCCTCTTAAATTAGAAGATTCATTGCTAAGGCCAAAGTTAAAAAAAAAAAAAAAACAAAAAACTCTAGTTGTAGCAACATTGAAATACATGACTTTCAAAAAAAAAAAAAAAAAGCCATAGCTATTCTTTTCCATCTTTGCTACAGGTATATATTAATATATGTTAATTCCCTGACTGACTGAGCAATGGGCCAAACTCATAAGAACAGATGTGTGAGGACCGTCAGTGACCACCCTGACCCCAGCCCTTATACACAGACAAACTTTTGAACATAATCCGTAACCTTGGGGGTCTTGACACTCTAAATTTTATTGTTTTTCATTAGCTATTTCTATTCCCTAAACAATACCTGTTCATCGCAGAGAAAAATGGCATTGCCTATACTAAGCAAAAGAAAGGAAATAAAATGCTCAGAAACATTTACATATGTATGCAGACTCACACACACACACACACACACACACACACACACGCACGCACTCACACACAGGCTCGCACTGCGTCTAGGCCTGCCTTTTCACTTATTTGTATGTCCTGAACATATTTCCATGTCAGTAGACACATATCTTTGTAGCGGTAACAGCAACTAAATATTATTGCAGCGCATATTTTTACCATCATTTATTTAACTCATCATGTTTGAACTGTTAGGTTGTATCTATCATTTTCTGTATTACAGACAATTTGATGACAAATGACCACTCCCCTAATGTTCAATAGAAAAATATCAATTGTATAAGGAGATAACGGGTATTTGGCTAAAATAAAATTCAGTGTGGCCCACCTTCTCCACATGTAACATGCTCTAAAAAGGCATGAATAATTAAATTAGCCCTTCTATTCTCCAGCACAGATCCTGAGCCCAACTGTGGGTGCAGGTGCTTAGAGCCTCGGTCTGCTCTTCTGCCCGCCAGAAGGCAAAGGCCACTCAACTGTCACCTTAAGACAGCCAGGATTCGCCTCTCCCTTTTAATTAATAGAATAATGCTCAGGTTCACTGCATGAGAGCAGCGCTCTCTGACTTTGCATTCATCAGGATAACCTAGGTGGTTTGTTTAAAAATACACATTTCCTGGCTGAGCTCCCAGAAACTGGACTTCAGTGGTTTAATGGGGGTGTGCATAGGACAGGTGATTCTGAGGACCACGAGGGGTTAGGAATTTCGCCGTTAATTCTGGCCAAGGGAGAGATTAGACCATCCAGCATTGTCTGCAGCATATATATTTTTTTCCTCTTTTGCAATGAATATTTGATGCTCAGCGTGATGAGCCCCAGGATGAGGCACACATCCAAGAAAAATCCATGCCTCTCCATCTTTTCCCCAGGATTGCCCTTTGGTGAGACTCTCCTTTGCTATTGCTTCACTTTCCCGGGTTCATAGAACAAACCTCTTCTTAGTCTCTTTTGTTGTTTCCTATCTGTTCAACAAACACCCACTGCGCAGGACCATCCTCCGGAAAGCCCTCGAGTGGGGCCGTTTGGGAGCCCTTCTTCGTGGGGTGAGCACTGAAGGAACCGGGATCCCATAAGCCCGTGCTTTTGTAGGGGCTGCTCCCTGTCCCATCGCAGGTAACTGGCACCAGGCTGTTAAGCTGTGGATGGGCAACTGGCACAGCGCTTTGGATGTGCGTATTTCAGCACGTGGAGTTGGCCGGTGAAGTCAGCCGAGGTCGGCACAGCGTACAGCAGCGCGCCTGTCCGTAGGGAGGAAGGGTCGTCCCGCCTCCCCGCCAGGTCAGTCCCGTTGCGCCTCCTCCTATCCCACTCTGACTTTCGCGCGCCCATGCGTCTCTGAGTGTAGCGCCCCGATACTCTCCCCCACCCCAAGGATTCTTCTCCCCACGGGACGAGCTGGGGGCCCGGGAGCGCCACAGACCCCGTGGACCCGGGAAATCGCAGCTTCGTCATAGCTAAGCTCGCCGCGCTCAGCTTTTCCCACCACCTGGAGGATCCACTCTCCGTGCGTCCTTCCCGACCTCAGGCTGCAGAGAAAACGTGGGGGCGGGGATCGAGGAAGCCGCGCGCAGAGGCTCCTAGCGCAGCCCCAGGAGGAATCCTGCCGCCAACAAGAAGCTGTGCGCGCGGCCGGGCTCGGCGCTGACAACAGCCGGATCTACCGGGCCTGCCGCGAGCCTCCGCGTCCAGGTGGGGTCTCCGCGCCCCAATTCCACCCCGCCCCGCCATCGGCGCTCCCCGCAAGTGCGGGGTTTCCACCGGCCCCGGCGTTCGCGCCCACACACGGTCTCCCTTGCCCCCCCCCCTCCCCCGCCCCGGGAGATGCTCCCGGCGTTCTATTCCGCCCTGCCTTGGCCCGCCCAGCGAACGATGTGACCCCGCCCCCTTGCGGTCTCCCCTCCCCCGGTCGCTGCCCCTGCCCCCACCTGTGGCGCTCCGGGCATCTCTAAAGGCCCCAACCAGAGTCCTCCAACCCACCCGCGAGGCTAGCGCACCGGCAACGCGGCCCCACCCCCAGGGACTCCGCCCACTTGTGGTGCTACCCCCGCCTCCGCGACCTCACCCACCGCTAGCGCGGCAGCCACCTACGACGACCCCTGCGTAGGTCCTCCTGCCCACACCCGGCCCCGGCCAGCCCCTGCCCCTTTCTCTGCCCCTTTCCCTGCCCCTGCCCCTGCCCCTAGCCGCGCCCCACCCCCGCAGCCCCTCCTGTGCGCTTGGGCCCCGCCCGTCAAGACCCTTTGACGCTAGGGCCGGGCGGGGGCGCGGGCGGGGCAGCTTTTCCGAGTCGGGCGCGCGCCGGCAGGGTATCCATTGCCTGCTGCGCACCCGGACTAGCGGCTGCCCTCGGCCTCCTCGCCTTGGACGCGGACGACTCCCGGGCCCCCAAGGGCTCCTTGCGGAAGTTCCTGGAGCACCTCTCCGGGGCCGGCAAGGCCATCGGCGTGCTGACCAGCGGGGGACATGCTCAAGGTGCGCGCCCCCCTCCGGGCGGCGAGGGAGGGACGGACGGAGAAGGGGAGAAGAGGGAGAAGGGGAGAACAGGGCAAAGGGGATGGGGGAACCGGGCAGAAGAGGGGGAAGCGATGGGAGGACCCGGGGAAAGGTGGGGAAGCGATGGGAAGAACTGGGGAGAAGAGCGGGGAAGCGATGGGAAGAACTGGGGAGAAGCCCGTGCCCGGGAGCGGCAGGGGTACCTGCGGGGCGGCGGGAGCCGGCAAGGCAGCCCCGGGGTCCTTGCCGGGTGGGGCGGAGGAGGAAGGAACATGGCGATAGGAACCTCCATTCGGAAAATAGTGAGCTTTCCACCCTCTCCGGTTTATGTTTTAAATTGAGCCTGGTAGAGGGGGTCGCCTGGAGCACCTTCCGGGGTCGTTCTGCCTCTGAGCTGTAGGATGGGGCCGGGCTTCCCCTCCGAATCCTGGGTACAGCGCGATCACTTCTTAAGTTGCCCCCGCCCCCCAACTCCGCCCCACGCCACCCCCCAGCTTGTCGAGGAAGAAACGGCCGGATCCCGGCGGGCCTCCTGTCGCCTCGGGCCCCCCGCGGCGTGGGCGGGGTCCCGGCTGCTGCAATGCGGGAAACGGCAGGGGTGCTCTGGGTTCCCGCCTAGCGTCTCCGAGGCAGTCCGGCAGCCCCTCGCGTTTCCGTTGGAAGATTTTAAAAAAGGGTTTCCTGCGCTCGCATGTGCTGTCGCCTTCCGGCTCGTGACAAAACCGAAAACTAAAATGGGTCCCAGGCCCTCCCCGCCAGCCTCCGCGGACGGGAAGGACCAGGAAGCGGGGACTCCCGGACGTCAGCGGCGCCGCAGCGCGGGCTCTGGGCTTCCCCTGTCCTGTAATGTGGAAAGGGCTCTCCAGGAGGGGCCGAGCCTGGGCCCACGACGCAGGCGCTCCGGGAGGACATTTAACATTGAAGAGCGAGAGGTGGTGGAGACTGCGCTCCCCAGGCCCCGGGTGCACGTAGGGGCACCGGTGCCCAGGTTCAGGAGGGTGAGGCCTTCTTGGCCAGGTAGCCTTGTTAAATCTATCTGAAAATCACAGATAACTAAGTATCAAGTCGTCACAGATCATTTTAGTATCCTGAATGAGATGGCTACGGAAAACATGAAAACATCGTTACTGGTTACGTGCATGATGCATCCAAAACATTGTTACCTGCACAGTGGCAGCACTGATATCTGTGGGCTTTTGAACGTGTGGACTGGAGTGTTAAGAGCCCTTCAGAGTTATGACAGTAGTTTGATTTGAATGTTCTTTTCTTGGCGAATAAATGCTGTACATTGAATTTACCCAGGAAACTAGGAAGGTGAACCCACACGAAGGACACAGGCCTGTGGGCTGCTCCAGGCGCCCTTAGGGCGTTGCAGGGCCTGAGCCATGCGCTTCCTGCTCAGCCTCCTGAGAGCCGTGACGGCGTCTCTGTTCTGCCTCACACTGGACCCGCTAGTTTCATATTCTTGTTATGGTTCCGAGGCTACAAGCGGTTGGATTCTGTGAGACACTCTCTGTCTTCCTCCTCCGGCTGCTTTCAAATGGGTCGTCTTTTTTTAGAACTGATTTTTTAAGCAGTGATTGATGGGGTGAGTTGTAGTGCTGTCCTGAACTGCAGAGGGAGCGCACTGAGGAACCTGGGTTTTGATGCTGTGCACATCAGCAGAGTCACCAGCCCAGGGCCCTGTCAGTCCCATTATTAAGCTCATTTCTTGCTCTTGTCATCGTTACTCAGACGCCTTAAAAAAAAAAAGCAAACTCCTGCTTGCCGTCACTGGCTGAGTTTGGCAAATGGGTGTTTACCCTGGAAAGAGGGGCATTTTGTCCTCTGGAACGTCTAAGGCGCCCTTTGGTGAGGTGGTCTGTTTCTGACCACTCTATCCCGTGGGCGTCCTTCCTACTTCCACCTTCCCTTTCCGAACGCCTCCGCCTCCAGGGCTTTAACTTTCCTTCTGTGTGTGCAAAGCAGAGGTTATGACTGTTGTGCCAGTGCCCTGTTTTTTCTTTCTTTCTTTCTTTCTTTCTTTCTTTCTTTCTTTCTTTCTTTCTTTCTTTCTTTCTTTCTTTCTTTCTTTCTTTCTTTTCTTTTCCTTTCTTTTCTTTTTTCTTTCTTTCTTTCTTTCTTTCTTTCTTTCTTTCTTTCTTTCTTTCTTTCTCTCTCTCTTTCTTTCTCTTTCTCTTTCTTTCTTTCTTTCTTTCTTTCTTTCTTTCTTTCTTTCTTTCTTTCTTTCTTTCTTTCTTTCTTTCTTTCTTTCTTTCTTTCTTTCTTTCTTTCTTTCTTTCTTTCTTTCTTTCTTTCTTTCTTTCTTTCTTTCTTTCTTTCTTTCTTTCTTTCTTTCTTTCTTTCTTTCTTTCTTTCTTTCTTTCTTTCTTCTTTTTGCTGAGGGCCCAAAACTTGCTGCATCTCAAAAGAAGCAATTGCATCCATTTGTTCACGATGAGCATAAACTGCTCTTTAAGGGAGACTAATTGGTAAACCCGGCTGCTGTGGGTAGAAAGACAGAGGTGGCCGCGGAAGCAGGGCTCTGCCTCTTGGAAGCCTGCACAACCGTCCTGCTTTCTTTCTTCAATATCCGCGGGGGGGGGGGGGGGGGGTGGTGGTTAATTTTAATAAGCCCTGGAAACCAACAAAGCAGGAAAGTGCTAAGACATTGAGGTGTGAGATTTAAAATGACAACCAGCAGCCTCTCATTCTTCCTTCACTGAGGAAGGAAGGAACCAGTTGCCTCTTCGTTTTGGGGCTGCAGGGTATGTTTGGCAGCGACACTGGCCCTTTGTGCTGTGTGACTCATGAATTGAGATAGTTCTTTACTAAGTGTTTTGTGCAGTAGGTATGAAAATGGGGAAAGAGGGAGCACTGTCCGGGGTGGAGAGGCGTGGAGAGACGCTGTGATACATAGCGAGTCCTTTTCTTCTGGGCTCCTGGTTTTCAATCTTTTTCTTCTTTTTTTCCTAACAGCTTGAAAGATGATTTTTGTGTCTTAATTAAAAGATTGAAGACTGTGGGTCAGACCCAAACTAATTCCATTGGCATCAAAGAAAAGGATTCTTTACATATTTATCTATAGGCATAATTAATTTTTTTATTTTTTGCTGAATTATCTGGTTAGTCAAATCATACATTAGAGAAGTAATATTAAAAATTAAAAAATAAAAAATGTATCTGTAAACATATCCCCCTTCCATTCCAGTCTTTGTCTCTGTGTAATTTTAGAACCTTGGGCCATGATGTACATAGAGTTTATATTCTTTTAATATCTTGCTACTTCATTGTTTTCATGTTTAATCTTTGGGTTGATGTATCACAGGTTACTTGACCGTTTCTTACAGGTGTTTGTTTTAGTTTTTTTTTTTTCCCTTAACGCTAATGTAAATTTGAGTGTTTGGATGGTAGTTTTAGCAGAATTTAAGGCAGAGTCTCAGTTAGGGTGATGGATCGATTTATAGTCCCTAGTTTGAGGAGGGAGGTGGCAATATGCCCTTTCTTCTAAAATTGATATGTTAAATCACAATGGACATTTACATGATTTTGAGCACTTGGGACTCCCCTGGGGTTCACTGGTATTGCAAGGTCAGGGCTGGGGATCTTCTGCTGGAGAGGCCCCCAGCGTGCCCAGCGCAGGGTCCTGAGTGTGTTGCTGCAGGACAAGCTCTGGGCTTTGCCCTGCAGCGGCCGTCGCTCTGGGAAGAGCTGGCTGCTCCAGGAATGAGGCCTATGCTCTGAAGCTCACAGTCAGCAGACCAGCAAAGGTCAGCACAGATGACCTTATATGAATCATTCATTTAACAAGCATTCATGGAATACACATTCCATGCAGTTGGAACTTAGAGTGGAAGGCCATCAGTTCACTGTTGTCTCAGCAGAACTTTGTCCCTGGGTCCCTGTTGAACTTAGAGTGGAAGGCCATCTGCTCACTATTGTCTGAGCAGAGCTTGGTCCCTGGGTCCCTGTTGAACTTAGAGTGGAAGGCCATCAACTCACTGTTGTCTGAGCAGAGCTTGGTCCCTGGGTCCCTGTTGAACTTAGAGTGGAAGGCCATCAGCTCACTGTTGTCTGAGCAGAGCTTGGTCTCTGGCTCCCTGTTGTAGCCTCTGCTCCTAGGAGGTGCATGGTGAGTGTTGGGGGACCCTCCACAGGCACAATTGCTGAACAAGGACCCCTCCCAAGGGTGTCAGCCCTAGGCCCTGAGCTCTGAAGAGGAGGAAGGCATTCCTGGGGCCATCTCCCCTTCTGGATACTGAGCTCTGCACAGAGAGAAATTCTTCCACATTCACTGCAGTGAAGTTCATACTTTAGAGACTGGGGCCTGCATTCCCCAGAATTTCCATGGCCACAGGTGGTGGCCGCACCATGCGACTGGTGTCTATGTTCCCTGGAATTTCCGTGGCCATAGATGGTGGCTGTACCATGTGACTGGGGTCTGCATTCCCTGGAATTTCCGTGACTGCAGGTGGTGGCTGCACCATGCGACTGGAGTCTGTGTTCCCCAGGATTTCTGTGACCACAGGTGGTAGCTGCACCATGCGACTGGAGTCTGTGTTCCCCAGGATTTCTGTGACCACAGGTGGTAGCTGTACCATGTGACTGAGGGTCTGCGTTCCCCTGAATTTCCGTGGCCATAGGTGGTGGCTGTACCATGGGAATGAGGGTCTCTGTTCTCTGGAATTTCCATGGCCATAGGTAGTGGCTGTACCATGCGACTGGGGTCTGTGTTCTCCAGAATTTCTGTGGCTGCAGGCTGTGGCTGCACCATGCGACTGGGGTATGCATTCCTCGGAATTTCCGTGGCCATATATGGTGGCTGTACCATGTGACTGAGGGTCTGCATTCCTTGGAATTTCCATGGCCATAGATAGTGGCTGTACCATGTGTCTGAGGGTCTGCGTTCTCTGGAATTTCTGTGGCTGCAGATAGTGGCTGTACCATGTGACTGAGGGTCTGCATTCCTGGAATTTCTGTGGTCGCACATGGTGGCTGTACCATACAACTGGGGTCTACATTCCCTGGAATTTCCTTGGCCACAGGCGGTGGCTGCACCATGCATCAGGTCCTCTGTCTCAGGAGTTGGTGCCATTGTCTCTGTTACTCCCTCGCCTGACACACAGAGGCAGTTCCTGACTTTGTCACTCCCAGGAAACACACAGGCATCTGTTTTGGATCCTTGTTTTATTTCCCCATCATCTTTCTCATCAAAGGGAAATTCACATCCCTCTAAAGCTGAAAATGGTGTGGGGCCCCCTGGTGGTCTTTCCAAGGCATTATCAGCAGGTAAATTAGATCATGTGGGCCAGTGTACCTGAAATGAAAACAGAAAGGTAAGTCGTGTCACTAAGCTTTGGTGGGAGATTCAGGGTCTTTGTTAGTGGCAGAATCATCCAAAGTAAGTTGTTTGTTCACTGCAGATCTAGATGGTTGGCTGTGTCAGGATTAAACTTAGCCAGTGTCGACAGAGTGTCGCTTAATCCCTCACGGAAGCGTGTCAAGTACATTGAAGAATAGCTGCCAAGTCTGCTATTGTCGGGAGAGAGGCAGGTACGTCTCTCGCTTAGCCCAGTGCTGCAGGAGGCCAGGCTCACGTCAGGCTGTGCGTGTGAGTGGGTTGGATTTTTAGCACTCTGGGACGGTAAAGCACAAACATCTATTTTTAACTTGTGGGTGACCTTCTTCTGTGCTGCTTGAGTCTCTGTGGGCCTTTCTGTTTCCTTCCTGAGGAGTCTGTGCCGGGGTCCCAAGCGTTCTCTGGGCTGCACCTCCGCGCCTGCCCAGTGAGGAGCCTCCTCCTGGTGGCTGTGGGACTGGGCTGGGCCCACACTGTCAGCATCGTCTGGGGTAAGCAAGCCCGTCCTTCCACACCTCAGTGTCCCCAGCTGTTGAACAGGGCTAATCAACTGACCGTCAGGATTAATGGGGATCAGATGCGCTCATCTCATAGCCCTGCTTGGTAAATAGCCACTTCCACTCTGTCCTCCAATGTGCTACTCTAGACTTTTTCTTTACCTCCATTTAGCCAGGTGATTCGAGGTGACAGTGACTATCAAGAGGGATGTACAGAGGAAACCAGTGGAAGAGAGCTCAAGGAGCAGACATGGGCGCAGGGAGCACAGTGCGGGGAGCACGGCTGCAGGGAGCATAGGCATGGGGAGCACAGATAGGTGTAGGGAGCATGGGCGCAGGGAGCACAGTGCGGGGAGAACGGGTGTGGGGAGCACGGGTGTGTGAAGCATGGGTGCGGGGAGCACGGGTGCTGGGAGCACAGGGCATGGAGAGCATGTGTGTACTTGCTCTGCTCTGACAGAGGCTGCCGAGCATGTGCTCTGTGCTCAGATGGGTCAGAGCCTCAGTGCCTCTTTTTAAAAAAAAAAAAAAAATCTTTTTTTAAAGATAGGACTTCTGTCTTCCTGGTGGCCCCTTTTAGTCGATACTCTTTTAAGCCTGCTTTTCCAGAGAAAAGCTAGGAAGGATGGCCTATATAGGTTCCAGTCTGGGCATATCTGGAAGAATGGGTCTTTTTTAGGTTTGAGTCTGGCGTACCTGGGGACATCTTTGAACCTCCACTCAGAGTCCCAGAACCACGTGTAGAGGCTCCCCAAATGTCTGCTGGGACTTTCCCCTCTGCTCGCGGATGATGAAGAGCAGAACCTCACCCTGCCACGACCTCTGGGGTCCTCCTTCCTGGAGGGCAGTGCCTTGGTGACCAGCGTGTGTAGGAGTCTGAGCTGGCACCTTCGGGCTATGCTGTGCAGCGGGGGCTCATGCCATGGGGCATTCTTGTGTTCTGCACCGGGACTGGTGACGTTGGGCATCCTCGTGCACTGTGGACCACATGAGGTGCACATGAGCCAGACAGCTCCCGGAATTCGGAGCCTGGCTCTGTCTCAGGCCACCCACCTGTCTGTGGCATTTTTGAGGGATTGTGGGGACCGTATGAGTCTGTGTCCCCACCCTCACTGGCTGGACACCTGTGCCAGGCTGGAGTTTTATGTTTCACCATCCCCTGTTCCGAGTTGTGTGAATATTTATTTTCATTACCTACTCTCATGAGCTTTCCTTTTTTTAAAAAAAAAAAATCGGAGACAGACTTTGAAGTCCCCTGGCCCCACCGTTCGTGGACCTAATGGTATTGCAGAAATTATGACTTCAATTATGTATAATAACTGGGGCTACTTTAAAAGTCATGTAAAGGAACAAGGTGGAGTAGCCATTTCAAGCTGTACATCATGCTGGATTCTTAAGTGAACATTATCAGGCTTTCAACACGTTTTCTCTTTTTATTTACTTTGGAGAATATAATGGATGCTCAGAAGCTGTTGGGATTTAGTAAGAGGAAGTTATCCTTAAGAAGCTATTTAAGCAAGGGGACGGTTGGAGTAAACGTAAATTATGAACACACACCTATTCCAAACCAGAGAAATAAAAGCATCAACTGTACTGGGGTTGAAACTTGGGTGCTAGTGTGTCTTTCCTGCCCACAGTGACTGTGGCAGTGCTGTGGGCAGGAAATTCTGGAAAGAAGACTTGGTGCCAGTGGTAATTTTTGTGACGATTCATTTGCTTTCAGCTCAAGTGACTATAGTCTTACTTGCAAATGGCTAGGTCTCCACCAATGGACCACAACACTGACATAGGACACATGAGAAATGACCCTTGGGTTTTTAACAATTATTATTTTTAATGGACACATTATAGTACATATCCATGGGATACAGTATGATATTTCAATACATGTTTTTCGTGTGTAATTAGCAACTCAGGGTAATTAGCATGTCCATCATCTCAAACATTTGTCATTTCTTAATGCTGGGAATATTTAAAATCCTCTCTTCTAGCTGCTTGAAAATATACAATAAATTGTAAACTATAGTCACCCTACAAGGCTATAGCACACTAACCCTTATTTTTACTATCTAGATGTAATTTTGTATCCATTAGACAACCTCTCCCTTTCTGCCTTCCCGCCGCCCTTTCCTGTCTCTAGAAGCCACTGTTCTACCTTCAGAGGGTAGAATATCGTTTTCCTCATAGAGATCTTTAACCTTCTTGGTTAGATTTCTTCTGAGGTATTTTTATTTTTATTTTATATTTTTGTAGTTAAATGGGATTGCTTTCTTGATTTCTTTTTTCACTGGCTCATTGTTGGTCTATAGAAATGCTACTGATTTTTATATGTTGATTTTGTATTCTGTAACTTTACTGAATTTGTTTATCAGTTCAAAGAGATTTTTGCTGGAGTCTTTTTTTTTTTTTTAAATATATAAGAGCACATTGTCTGAAAACAGACAATTAGAGTGCCTCCTTTCCACTTTGGGTGCCCTTGATTTCTTTCTCTTGCCTGACTGCTCTTGACTAGGACGTTCAGTGCTGTGTTGAATAGGAGTGGCACAAGTGGGCGTCCTTGTCTTGTTACAGATCTCAGAGAAAAAGCTCTTAGTGTTTCCCCATTCCCCATTATGTTAGCTGTGGGTTTGTCACATATGGCCTTTATTGTGTTGAGGTATTTTTCCTTCAGTGCCTCTTTTGTTGAGACTTTCTATCATGAAGCAGCGTTGAATTTTATCAAATGCTTTTTCTGTATCTATCGAAATGATATTATGGTTTTTGTCCTTAATTCTGTTGATGTGATGTAGCATGATTATTGATTTGTGTTTGATGAGCAATCCTTGCATCGTGGGATAAATCCCACTTGATCATGGTGTATAATCTTTTTGATTTGCTGTTGGATTCAGTTTGTTAGTATTTTGTTGAGGATTTTTGCATCTGTGTTCATCAGGGATATTGACCTATAGTTTTCTCTTTTTATTGTGTCCTTGTCTTATTTTGGTATCAGGGTAATGCTGGTCTTGAAGAATGAACTTGGCAGGATTCCCTCCTCTTCAATACTTTTGGAATAGTTTGAGAAGAATTGAAACAAAAATGTGTAGAATTCAGCTGCGAAGTCACCTAGTTCTGGGCTTTTCTTTGTTGGGAGACTTTTTATTATTACTTAGTCATACATGTTACTCATTATTGGTCTGTTTTAGGATTTCCGTTTCTTCTTGGTTCCATCTTGGTAGGTTGTACGTGTCCGGGAATTTATCCATTTCTTCTAGGTTTTCCAATCTGTTGACATATAGCTGTTCAAAATAGTCTGTAATGATCCCTTGTATTTCTGTGGTATCAACTGTCATTCTCCTTTTCTGTTTCTAATTTTATTTCTCTCGGATTTCTTTTTGTTTGCTTAGTGTAG
Organism: Macaca nemestrina; assembly: GCF_043159975.1. Classification (NCBI taxonomy): domain Eukaryota; kingdom Metazoa; phylum Chordata; class Mammalia; order Primates; family Cercopithecidae; genus Macaca; species Macaca nemestrina. Next base: position 15,268 of record NW_027257881.1, read on the forward strand.
CTAATGGTTTGTCTATTTTATTTATCTTTTCAAAAAACCAACATTTTTTTCTTCATTTTTATATTTGTTAGTTTCAAGTTTATTTAGTTCCTCTTTGATCTTTGTTATTTCTTTTCTTCTACCACTTTTGGATTTGATTTGTTCTTGCTCTTCTAGCTCATTGCAGTTCGTTGTTAGGTTGTTTATTTTAAATCTGTTTTTTAAATGTAGGAGTTTATTGTTATAAACTTTCCTCTTAATACTGCTTTTGCTGTATACCATAAACTTTGATATGTTGTGTTTCTGTTTTCATTTATTTCAAGAAATTTTTAAATTTCCTTCTTAATTTCTTCATTGACCCATCGGCTATTCAAGGGCATATTGTTTAATTTCTATGTATTTATACAGTTTTGAAAGTTCTCCTTGTTGTTGATTTTTTTTTAAATTAAACTTTGTGTTCTAGGGTACATGTTCACAATGTGCGGGTTTATTACATATGTATTCACGTGCCAAGTTGGTATGCTGCACCCATTAACTCATCATTTACATTAGGTATATCTCCTAATGCTATCCCTCCCCCCTCCCTCCTCCCCCCTCCCCACAACAGGCCCCAGTGTGTGATGTTTCCTTTCCTGTGTCCAAGTGATCTCACTGTTCATTTCCCACCTATGAGTGAGAACATGCGGTGTTTAGTTTTCTGTCCTTGCGATAGTTTGCTGAGAATGATGGTTTCCAGCTCCATCCATGTCCCTACAAAGGACATGAACTCATCCTTTTTTATGGCTGCATAGTATACCATGGTGTATATGTGCCACATTTTCTTAATCCAGTCTGTCATTGATGGACATTTGGGTTAGTTCCAAGTCTTTGCTGTTGTGAATAGTGCCGCAATAAACATACGTGTGCATGTGTCTTTATAGCAGCATGATTTATAATCCTTTGGGTATATACCCAGTATTGGGATGGCTGGGTCAAATGGTATTTCTAGTACTAGATCCTTGAGGAATGACCACACTGTCTTCCACAATGGTTGAACTAGTTTACCGTCCCACCAACAGTGTAAAAGTGTTCCTATTTCTCCACATCCTCTCCAGCACCTGTTGTTTCCTGACTTTTTAATGATCACCATTCTAACTGGTGTGAGATGGTATCTCATTGTGGTTTTGATTTGCATTTCTCTGATGGCGAGTGATTATTGTAGCAGGACTAGCCTCAGACAAAACATGATGGGAGGCTACACGTATCAGCTAACAGAACAAAACGTTTTACACTGCTTTCTCAAACAATGTCTGGAATTTACAGATAACACTAGTAGTTTTGGTCAGGGGTTAATATTATTATTATTATTTTAACCACCAGGGCCAGGTGGTGGTGCCAAGGTCGTCTAGCTATTTATCTTACTTCTGTTTCTTTCTAACTTTTTGTTTTCTCCCCCTTCTCCTGTCTTATAAACTAGGGAAAAGGGGAGACGGGGAAAAGCTGGGAAAGACAACAGGAGAAGTGGTGGTCTCATTCTATATTATGAGCATTTTTTCATGTCTCTATTGGCTGCATAAATGTCTTCTTTTGAGCAGTGTCTGTTCCTTGTTGTTGATTTATAGCTTTATTCTGTTAGAGTCTGAGAATATCCTAGATGTTATTTCAATTTTAGAAAAAAATGTATTGAGAATTCTTTTGTAGCCTAGCATGTGGTGGATTCTAGAGAATGTTCCATGTGCTGAGAAGAATGTGCGTTTTGTATCTGTTGGATGAAATGTTCTGTAAATGTCTGTTAGGTCCATTTGGTCTACACTGGACTTTAAATTTGATGTTTTGTTGTTATTTTTTGTCTAGATGACCTCCAGTACTGACAGTGAGATTTTGAAGCTCCTACTATTGTTGTGTTGGTGTCTCCCTGTCTCTCTCTATACATATATATGTATATATAAATTTATTTGAGACAGAGTTTTGCTCTTGTTGCCTAGGCTGGAGGGCAGAGGTGCAATCTCAACTCATTGCAACCTCCACCTCCTGAGTTCAAGTGATTCTCCTGCCTCAGCCTCCCAAGTAGCTGGGATTACAGGCATGTGCCACCATGCTGGGCTAATTTTTTGTATTAGTAGAGACAGGGTTTCACCATATTGGCCAGGCTGGTCTTAAACTCCTGACCTCAGGTGATCCACCTGCCTCCACATCCCTCCCAAAATGCTGGGATTATGGGCGTGAGGCACCGCGCCCGACCTCTCTCTCTATTTAGATCTACTAATATTTGCTTTATATATCTGAGTGCTTTGTTGTTGGGTGCACATATACTCGTAATTGTTATATCCTTTTGCTATTTTGATCTCTTTATTATATAATTACCTTTTTGTCTCCTTTTTACAGGTTTTGACTTAAATTGTGATTGATCTGAAATAAATATGGCTACTCTTGCTTACTTTTGATTTCCATTAATGTGGAATGTGTTTTTCCATCCCTTCACATTTAGTCTATGTGTGTCTTTGCAGCTGAACTGAGTTTTTTGTAGGCAGCATATAGTCGGTTTTTCTTGTTTTAAATTCATTCAGGCCGTCTCTATCTTTTAATTGAGAATCTTGGGATTATTTTGCTATTGATATCACAGTCCAGACATTAAGATTTTCTCACTTAAGTCGCTTGTACACAAATTAATATGAAGAGGAAGTAGAGTTTTTCTTTTGTCCTTTTGAAGAGAGTGATGGATTATTATTTTGACTTCATGCAAGTGAGGGACTCACCATGCCTGTTGGGATTTTAGAATTTCTTTCCTGTTATTAGGAACAGCAATGATCTGTAATGGGTTCCTGGAATCATCCAGTGATGGTCTGAATATCTTAAAAGTTTCCTTTCATGTCTCATTTTCTATTTCTCCCCTAGTAGCCATGCACCCGGGGCAGGACATGGCCTTACATTTCCTTGGTTTCTTGATGATTTCTTAGGTTTAGTGTTTGACACAGTTAGGATTCTGGATAAAATCAGCCCTTCTGGGAAGTGTGTAAGTCAAACAAGGACTTTCTGGTGGCGTTATACAGGTTTCCCATGCCCCGTGAGTACAGGAATAGCCCCCTGGGGAAGGAGAATGGGCACATGATGGCAGGGAGCCATTCTTGGATGGTCCCATCGTTCTGCAGGAATTGTCATGCAGGAAGAAGAAGCACATGGCGACTGAGCTGGTAGTGATTCTGCTGATAGTTTTGATCGTTATGATTTGCTCCTGAAAGGTGATGTGGAATGAACTGCAATATTTAGAATGCTGACATTCCTTGAAACAAAGATATAGAAAAAGGCTTATAATTGCATGATGCCTTGTAGTTTTCAGCTGCTCTCATGTGGATCCTTTTTCGTCCTTCTGAAATGCTTTCCCAGGAGAGAGCGTTGTTCTTCGTGTATAGATGAGGAGCCTGGGTTTCAAATGGTTAGGATTCAGTGCACGCATTGGAATCTTTAGTTTCCTGGAACATTTTCTATTCAAGTATAGACCACATGGCCTCTAAAGGCTGGCTCATTCTTAACACCGCGAATGGGGATCCAGCCTCACCTCTGGGGTGGGTGGCAGGAACTCCACAGCCATCCTGGGTGCTCTGGGGTGGGGTGGCTGAGCTGTGGCAGCCCCTCCCAGCTGAGCAGCAAGGCTGGGGAAAGCTCATTCCATTCCCCTTGGTTCTAACCAGGTAGAGGCTTACACTGCACATTTCCTTAGCTGGGAACCTTTAGAACTTTACATGTAAATCTAGTCTGTGATCCAGGGGGTAGACACATGGGTATTCACTGTACAATTCCTACATTTTTTGTATATTTAAAAAATTTTTTTATGTGTCGTGGATGACAAAAGAAATGAGACCCCTTTGAGTTAGCTTTTCTGTACAGCATCTTCTAGAATCAGGAGGCTGGACAGGGTTTAGTTTCATCAGAAATCTGAATCTTTCTGGTCAAGAGACGGCACTATTAAGTTCTTGGTTGTGTGGTTTCTGGGAAAGAAATATTCCAAATGAGTTCCAGGAATCACCTCTGTGGGATTTCTACAGGAAAAGTGACCACTCTTGAAGCTTCGCTGTCACTAACAAGAATAATGGTGACGGTTTCTAAGCTGTCTCCAGCCAATCTTTAGTTCTTTTATGCAGAGTGCTTTTATTCCAAGTGAAGTGCCCTTCTGTTTAATAGTGACCTCCAGTTATTACAGGGATTGCAGCTGCATTTGATGGACGTGAACCTGCTCATCTCTGGCTCCCCAGCTTCGCCTCTGGGGTGCGTGGCAGGAGCTCCACAGCCATCCTGAGTGCTCTGGGGTGGGAAGTCTCTAGGGGGAGTGGACAGTGCATGGCCGGGACGTTCCTGTCCGACGTTCCACACTGGTGTATGGGCGTCTCTGCCCTGTTTCCTCCGTCCGTGCGTCTGTGGCGTTTCCTCTGTTCGTGCATCTGTGGACTGTTTTCTCCGTGTGTGCCTCTGTGGCACGTTTTCTCCGTCCATGCGTCTGTGGCGTTTCTTCCATCCGTGCGTCAGTGGCGTTTCTTTCGTCCCTGCGTCTGTGGCACTTTTCCTCCCTCCGTGCGTCTGTGGCACTTCTTCCCTCCATGCGTCTGTGGTGTTTCCTCCGTCCGTGCGTCTGTGGTGTTTTCTCCGTCTGTGGATCTGTGGCGTTTCCTCTGTGAGTCTGTGGCCTGTTTTCTCCATCCACGCTGAAGGCCGTCACTTCTCTCTAGTCACCACTTACTGATCGCTCCCTGTGTGCTGAGCCTGTGTCAGGCGTGTGGCGTGTGTCACCTGTGTGGCAGGGGTTTGCGTGACACACAGGGACACACGCTTGGGGAGCTGCAGTGTTGGGGTCATAGCCACGCAGCTCAGCCCTCGGTCTGAGGGTCTTGGTACCCACCCAGCTCTTCCCGAAGCAGTCTCGGGGCAGATCCCAGCTCTGCTTTCTCTCCTCGAGGTACCTCATGAGGTAAACTAAGCAAATCGAAAGTAGGAAACAGTTGTGAAATGAGGCCTGGGTTCAAGTGTCCTTCTCGGGACCTGCATCCTTCCTCTGTGCTTCCTGGAAAGCCACACCTGGGACGTTGGAGTTCAGGCTGTCCTCCAAACCGTTTGCTCCTCTCTGAAGAGCGCCCCCCTTGACTGGCCGTGAGCAGCTGGAGTGGATTGCAGGGAAGGGAGGTGGGTGTTCCTGTAGAGACGCCAGGGTCTTACCTGGGGAGAAAGGAGCCTGCACTGGGCAGGCCGCCCTCCTGAGGAAGGGGATGGGGTGGGAGGAGGCTCTCGTGGACAAGGGGCCCACCTCCTGCCCTCCTTCCCTCTATCCCAGTCTGTTGTGAGGGAGGGCGGGACCCTAGGTGATTTCTATGCAGATCTTCAATTATCCACGCTGTGAAACAAATACTTCTGTTTTTAAGATCAGAGGAAATCTCCTTTGTTTGTCTGCCTTTTATTTTATTTTATTTTATTTTATTTTATTTTATTTTATTTTATTTTATTTTATTTGAGAAGGAGTTGCCCAGGCTAGAGTGCAGTGGCGTGATCTCGGCTCACTGCAACCTCCACCTCCCAGGTTCAAGCAATTCTCCTGCTTCAGCCTCCTAAGTAGCTGGGATTACAGGTGCCCGCCACCACATCCGGGTAATTTTTGCATTTTTAGTAGAGATGGGGTTTCACCATGTTGACCAGGCTGGTCTCAAACTCGTGACCTCAAGTGATCCACCCGCCTTGGCCTTCCAAGGGGTTGGGATTACAGGCGTGAGCCACCGTGCCCGGTCTGTCTGCCTCTTAGTTAGAACCTGTGTATTTTATGTTTTACATTTCACTTTTCTGGGTCAGAACAGTAGTGTTTCTTTTTCGTAGTGTTGCTATGAATGTCCTTTACGATTAGGAGACTGGGTTGGCTGCCCACTGGAGAGTGGTATCAGTGGGTCACGGTCACCATCTGCCGCAGCAGCGTCCAGAGTGTTTAGAGTCTTTCCTGGACGTAGACACCCTTTTGTCTGACATTCAGATAAAACCAATCACCACATTCAGATAAAGAGGTCAGAGCTGGGAACGGTTAGTGCACATCCACCTCTCCCGAGAGTGTTCACGCCTCTTCCACGCGGGGCTAGGCTGCTGCTGAGCATGGTTCTGCTGGCTGTGGCTGTGGCCTCTTTCCTCAACCACAGCCATCGCAGGCCTGCCACAGTTTTTATTCTTCTAGAAGAGAATAGGCAACACAAGAGAAGCAAGGTATGTTAGATATGAAACCGTTAAAAATTATTTCCTCAAACATTGTATATATTTTTTGCCCATACCTAATTTGATAGCAATTTTAAAAAGATTAAAATGAAAAAAAAAATTCCCCTATATTAAGTCTTTGAAAGGCATCCAACTTAGTTTTCATACAATTATTCTCTCTTTGGAGTCATACTTTATTGGTTTCAGTAATGTGTAACAAATGCACCAGCATAAACAGATTTAGGAGCAAACAACTGCTTCGTAATTATAGTTCAGCTCGCGGGGCCCGGCTGTGGGGGTGCAGCCTGCGCCTGCCTGTGCGCCAATAGGGCTGGTCACCTTGAGCATCTGGGAGTGTCTGGGTAAGTGAGGTCTGGGCAAGGCAGCATCCACACACCTGCGTAGTTCTCACTTTGTCCACGTTATCCGGCAATGCCACAAAATTATCAAGTAAGTGTTCTCCAAGCGCATATTCAGTTAGTGTTTGGAAAGTGCATAGGTACCTCATACAGCACCTTTAAGAGGAACTAGGAGCCCAGGAATGAGAGCGGGTGTGAGGCCTGTACTCTCTTTGCATAGATAAAATATGCATGTGCATATCTGAGGCCAGAAAGTTAGATTGGGGCCAGAATGTGGAAGTCCTTACCTGTGGGATACTAGGGAACCACTGAGGGTTTCGGAGAGAATCGTGTCTCTGATGTGCGGCATGCCGTGGAGCCGGGGGGTGACAGGGCAGGCTCATGCAGGGCACTCGCCGTGGCCGGAGGAGGAGAGAAGGCAGCCAGTGAGCTGAGCAATTCGGTGCCTGGGTCAGGAGGGGAAGAGGGAGTACAGGAAGGCGGATGAAGCTGCGAGTCTGCACCCCGAGGTCGCCGTTGCGCTTTGCCGGAAATCAGGAGAAGCAAGTGTGGACCTGACTCAGAGATACTTAGAGACACCACTGCAAGCTGCAAGTTTGGAAATACAGGAGGAGGCTTGGGGAAAATCTGGAGCAGGGAGCATTTGGGAGCCTCTTAGGTAGAAGTGCAGGTCAAGTAGCCAGAGTGTGAGGCGTGCATGTCTGGAGAGAGGAGGCCAAAGGAAAGCCCACATTTGGAAATGGAGGAAGGGTTGGAAGACCCAGAGAAGGCCCTGCTTAGAGTGCAGAGAAGAGCTGGATGGCGCAGTTCACGAAAGCCCAGAGCCGAGAGTTTCCAGGAGAAAGTCCCAAGTGTTGCTGAAAACCAGGGGGCAGGACTCCAGTTGGAGCCTGTGAGGGGAGCCTGGCGGCCCTGATCCCTGAGAGCAGCCAGAGCCTGGGTGTCATGGTGGAAGTGGGTGGGAAGTGCAGGAAGCAGGTGGAGATGGTCCTTCAAGGCCTGGTGCTTCACACAGGTAGCCAGCTGTGGACCGAGACACAACTGGAGAGGGGCCTGAACCCGGAGCATCTCCAGGTGGAGGAGGGAGCCAGGAAGGGCAAAGGTATCTGGAAGAAAGGGGGCAGGCATGGAGCCAGGTCCCCAGGGAGGCTGCAGTCTTCTTTCCCTGTTCATGGACTGGTTGTTGGTTATTTTGAGTTCTCAAAGTCGTCCACTCGGTGCGGTCCAGAGAAAGTTCCCAGGGGTCTCAAGCCGGAGCAGGCCTTGTGCTTTTCCGAACACTGTGCGTGTTGACTCAGGGTTACCGTCAATGGCTAATTCTAGCGTGTCTTTTGTTGAAGTCTGCAGAAGAGCCTCAACCAGCGCCGGCTTTTGAAGAACTTAGAAAACTTGTGTTCTTCTGATTCTGGGATTTTTGCCTGAAATGCCTCGTATATTTTTGGCTAGGTGTTGTTAGCACTTGTGTTACAGCATTTGGAGCTCTGTATTTTTGTGATGTGCTAGCTGTGAGGATGTTTAAAATTAGATTCCTAGAAATCAGGTTATAGGAGCTCTCGGCCATGCTTCATGGGTTATGTTTTGACCCCTCATAGTGGACCCCGTTGCAGTGGCTATTCTTAGTATTTGTGGAACACCTGACTGGTGATGCTAGGAGAATGTGATTTGTTTTCTTTGTAAGTCTAAAGTCTAACGACCTTGTAGAGTCTTTATACCTATCTCTTATAAATCAGCTTTAATATACTTGAAAATGTCCTCATTGTGCCCTTGAAAAGCAGGCTCACATTTTAAAAGTCATCCTTTTAAAATCCTTTTCTGCAGCCTGTGCCCTTTGTCTGTTTTGTTACCTTCACTGCAACATCATGAAACAGGGACAAGGGCTATAATCTATTTCATACACAGAGCTTGAAACAGGGACAAGGACTAGAATCTCTGTTTCATACACAGAGCTGAACTGTGCTGAGCGACCTGCTATGCTGACGTCTGTTTCTGTCATGAGAGGGAACCCAGGCCTCTTGACTTTTCCTTTTGTACATTTTCAAAAAGAATACTTTTTCCTCTCTTGGGTCCATTCCATTGTGGGATTCTCTCCTAAGGCTGTTTCTTTGCGTTCCATTTTGACAATTATGATTTATTTCTGAGATGATGAAAGGGCAGTGAAAAGGCCTGGGAAAGAGAAAGCAGGAAGAGAAGGAATTGTCTCATGATTTTAGTCAGAAGGAAATCACTCAGACAGAAACGCTATTCCAAATGGGTCAGATCCCAGGAAGTGGGATTGAATAAGTGACATGATATCGCACAACTCTGTTTTACATTCTTGCTGTTGCCAGGGGTAACGAAAAGAACGAGTATATTCATTCCGAGGTCAAATATATATCTTTGCTGACTCTGACTATAATTAGCAGAATTCGTTCAGTTCAAGTTTGAGAATACCTTTACAGAAGAGGGTCTTCGTGCACGTGTGCCTATTTCTATTTATATGTTCACACGTATTGGAGTATAAATGTGTGTGTGCTGTGTGTGAGACCTCATTATTTGAAACAAGAAATGTGCAGTAGAGCTTCTTAATTACGGGAAGGTACATTTGGGGGATAAACCACTTTGTTTAGAATTGAATAATGGGGTCTTTGAGGGATGTATATATGTATGTGTGTTTGCATTTATGTGTATGAAAGTGTGTATTGCATGTATATGTGTTGTGCATGTATGTGTGCCTTTGTGTGTAATGTACATGTGCATGCATGTGTATATGTGTGCATGTGTATTTGTGTTGCATGTATGTGTGTGCATGTGTTACATGTTTAGGCACGACTGCACATATGTGCAAGTAGGCATGCATGGATGCTCATGTGTATATAGTTATACATGTATATTTGTGCATGTTATGTCTACGCACTTACGTATGTATGTGTGTCAGAATGTGTATGTATATGCATGTGTGTTTGAGTGTTGTGTGTATGCTTGTGCGTGTGTGTTTGAGTGTTGTATGTTTGTGTGCGTGTGTTTGAGTGTTGTGTGTATGTGTACGCATCTGTTATGTGGTGGTATTATGTGATTATGTGAACGTGTGTGCCTGTGTGAATGTATGTATTGCATATAGGTGTGCGTGTCCATGTGTGTGTGTGTGTGTGTGATATGTGTCTGTGCATGCATGCATGTGCACATTTGATTTGTGAATCCTCTCTGGGAGGGGCATGTTCCTGGAGACAGTGCATGGGATCCTCCGCTGTCCTCTCAGGGAGAGAGACATTGTGAAAGTTCGAGCCATTAGGTAAACATGCCTGATGTTCTATAAAACATATATTTAAATATACCACTGGGGTTAAATATATGTTAAATGGGTGCAAAGCTGTTATATTGCATTAAAAGTCATGTTAGTACTTCCTGGTTAAAGGCTTTGTGAATGATTTCCTGTACATGGGACATAATACACCACACAGAATTACAGCAGGTCAATGGTATTTGCCAGGAGGTCTGGCTTATGATTGGTATTTCTAGTTGCAGACATGCAGGTTGAGCTTTGCTGGACTTAGAGGAGGGTCATTGACTCTGCCCACTGAATGATACCAGCGTCTCTGCTGCTTCCTTTTTCTGCCGGCTTCATCCAGAGCTGGGACAGCTGCTCTCAGACGCATTGTACTTTTTTCTACATAAAAATCTGCAGCATTTGTTAGCAGTCCAGTAGCAGACCGAGTGGCAGGTCCAGGGGCAGGTCCAGCGTCAGGTCCAGCATCAGGTCCAGCGGCAGGTCCAGCATCAGGTCCAGGAACAGGTCCAGCAGCAGGTCCAGCGACAGGTCCAGGGGCAGGTCCAGCAGCAGGTCCAGTGTCAGGTCCAGCGGCAGGTCCAGCCAACTTTCCACATGGCCCATGTGAAAATGTACCCTCTCCCTTCCATTTTTTAAAGCAGTATCATTAGTAGAGCCTACTGCCATTTCTCCTTGAGCTCCTCACAGTGGATGGTAAGCATTTGCTTTATTAAAGCAAAGTTCCGTGCTCTTTGTGCTAAGTCCCCTCTGCCTTTCTGTGAGAGGCTAGAATTGGGATCGACCCTCAGCTGTGCCAGAGCCTTGGTACATGTCTCAGTTCTGGAATCTACTCTGTGCTTGTTGCCTTCCATCCACCGACAGCCGTCTGTCTTCCTGTCACTCCTTCAACATGGAGTCCAGCAGTGTGCACACAGGTGAGCCTGTGTGAATGCTGGTTTTGTAGGATCTTATCGGGACCTTAGTCATCTTTTCACTAGGAAACCAGACACTGCAAAGGACTTAAAGAAAAGCCCAAAGAAGCCGTATCAGTAGAATCATAGAGACAGAATTCTACAACCATAGGAAATGGCATTGATTATCATGAAATGTGCATTTATGTGAGGCATAGTAAAACATCACATTTCTTACTGGGTAAGAGCTTGGAAAAGATTATGAAAGTATAACTGACTCTACTCTTGTATCGTAGAACATGGTAAAATGATGCAAGGTATTGTATAGAATGGAACAAACAGAATATAATTATATAGAGTAGCGCAGAATAGAACAAATAGCATAATGTTATATAGGGTAGCATAGAATAGAAGAAACAGTGTAACATTATGTAGTGTAGTATACAATAGGAAAAATCGTATTACATGGTCTAGAATAGAACAAGTGGGATAGTATTGTAGAGTATTCAGTTGAACTAATGACGTAGTATTGCATAGCATAATACAATCTAGATTAGAACACACAGCATAGTATTAATATTACGTAGTGTGGTGTGGAATAGTAGAGTCGCATGGCACAGAACAGAGAGGATAGTGTTCTGTAGCACTGATGCAGGAGTTTTGCTCTTTAGCTCAGCTGGGTCCAGGTTCTTGTCTCATGACCAGGAAGAAACAGGCACGGGGACATCGAAGAGTGAGTGCAGTGGAACTCGTTAAGCTAAAAGTTAAGCTCTCAGCGAAAAGAGGGGTCCTGAGAGCAGATTGCTGGTCGCCCCCTTCCCAGTTGACTACAAGGGCTTTTATATAGAAGCTGATGGGGCTGGTCTCGCTGTCTAAGGAGCAAATATCTGGTGGTTCCACCCCATTCCCTCGTGTGCATGGGGACCTTTAGTCTGCTGTGAGCATGTTTAGGAGGGCCCCCCCGTGCAAGTCCCCCTATCTGCACAAAACACGGGCTGGAGGCTCTCTGGGACCCTTCCCTTACTGTCTGCCTAAAGCAAGCTGGCTAACTCCTTTCTGTATAGAAGAAAATAGAATAGAATAGAACAGATAGTACAGCATTTTATAGTATGGAGTGAAGCTGTAGTATTCTATCATAGAGAATGGAATAGTATAGAATAGAACAAACAGATCGTACTAGTGTAGTATAGAATAGTAGCCTCAGGCAGCACGGAGCAGGGTTGTGCTCCCTATGTACAGAGTGTAACCACCAGGAGAGCGTTCTTCAGTGGGGCGTCACTGGCCCTTCATATTTCTTTGGTTCTGCGGAAATGAGGAGAGGAAGTTAATAGAGGGGGAGGAGGTTGGCTTTCTTACTTTTAAGGCGCTCATTACTTCTTGGGGATCATTTGATGGTCCCCTTTGGTAGTATTCTGTGAAGCAGTCTCTGTACTCTGTGTAGGGTGAAATGTGGGGCAGTCTGTGGACTCTGTGTAGGGTGAAATGTGGAGCAGTCTGTGGACTCTGTGTAGGGTGAAATGTGGGGCAGTCTGTGGACTCTGTGTAGGGTGAAACATGAAGCAGTTGAGAAAGGATGAAGTCAGAAGTAGCTCAGCAGAGATGCACCAACTCTTACCTGGGAGACTGTGGAGCAGTCTGTGGACTCTGTGTAGGGTGAAATGAGGTGTTTTGTGTGAATTGTTGTCTCATGCCTGGCACATAGCAGAGCCTCCGTGGATCTTGCCGTCGTGAACCCTCTGATAACTTCTCTACAGTGCCGTCCACACTATAAATACCACACATTGTGGGAAGTCCAGGCCTTTTCAAAGGCTGGGTTTCATTTTAACAAAATTGTTATGCCCTGCTCATTTGGAATGGCCAGATAATCCTGCACTTCTGACTTCACCTGTCCAGCTGGGTACACCTCCCTGCGTGCTGCCAAGGTTTACGGCGGAATTCCCTGACGCCACTACCCTCACTGCCTGCACCTGAATCTGCTGTGGGGTGATTTCCTTATTGGACTTGTCTGGGGACCTCCTGAGGGGTGGATGGGTGAGGACTGGGTTATCTGGGGAAGGTGTTCATGGCATTCCTGGTTGCAGTCTGTGTCTCTGTTGGAAGAGATGCTTTTAGCACATCCGTTAATCCAGACGTGATTAGCAAGGAGTGTCTCTCCCAGGTAAGAGTTGGTGCATCTCTGCTGAGCTACTTCTGACTTCATCCTTTTTCAAGTCTGTTACAAAGAGAACTTTGGTTTCTCAAGGTTTAAGAATTGATGTCAAAGAGCAATTTAGTGTTCTTTTTGAGTCACCAGCCTTGCTGTGGATGATTCATGAGTCTTTGGTGGTTAGGGCCACAGCACAATCGGTGGGCCGTCTGTTCCCCACCCTGGTGGATACTTTCTCACCCAAAGAAATGTATTCTGTTAACATGTCTCAGTTAGAATATTTTAGTAGGAGACAGAGTTATGGCTCTTGTTTTAATTTGTAATAGATGATTACTGTAGCAGGGTCAAGGTTGAGACTTGCAGTGTAGCTCATGGAAAACATTGATTAGAAACACCCAAAATATATCACCAGCTTTGTTGCTGCAGCTCCAAGGGACTAGGAATGCATATATATTTTTTCTTTTGTTATTATTTATTGTTTTTATTTTTGAGACAGAGTCTTGCTCTGTCACCCAGGCTGGATTGCAGTGGCATAATCTCAGCTCACTGTAACCTCTGCTTCCAGGGTTCAAGAGAATCTTGTGTCTCAGCCTCCCAAGTAGCTGGGATTACATGTGCCTGCCACCATGACCAGCTAATTTTTGTATTTTTAGTAGAGACAGGGGTCTCACCGTGTTGGCCAGGCTGGTCTTGAACTCCTGACCTCAAGGGATCTGCCAACCTTGGCCTCCCAAAGTGCTTACATTACACACATGAGCCACTGTGCCTGGCCACCATGATCATTTTAAATGTGGCATTGAATATCTGCCTTTTTTTTTTTTTTTTTAAGAAGTGCAAATGTTACCTCTCACACCTCTATTCTGTTGCTGGCCTGGGCTGGCCAGCAGGGTTCCCAGGCTCGAGGCCATGTCTGAAGTGTTGTTAGACAGTGTGGATCTGTGACCCCTTGGTCTTTGGGGACATGGGGCACCCCGAGACACCCACAGTCTTGCGAGGGCTTACGGCTCTGTGTGTGGCTGCTGTGAGGCAGCCTTCGGTGGGGAGGAAGGAGAGCAGAGCCCATCTGTCCTGGTGCGGAAAATGCCCAAGAAACCAAAGAAATGGTACAAAAAAACATCATCTGCCCTGGTGCCATTTCTGTAAAAAAAAAAAAAAAAAAAATTCACTCTGAATGTGGTTCTGTGCTTGAGGAGGATAGAAAATACCTGGAAAGGCACAGAAAGTGTTCTTATGGGGTCAGCGCCGGGAAGTGGGATGGGAGGCTTGGGAGTGTGTGCAAAGGAGGAAGTGGCATATTTTATTCTAGTTTATTTGGTAGAGCAAGTGATGAAAGTGAAGCTTGAGTGATCAGAGCAGCTCGGCCTGGCCATGGGTAGATCCCAGCGTGTCCCGCCTCCCGCCTGCAGCTGCAGCTCTGTTTCTCAGTCACAAATGAGACAAGTGGCCTGAGGTTGTGGGCCGAGGAGGGGCAGCTCGGTGTCCCCAGCACCTGACTGTCCAGGCTGCTCTTGGGCCAGCCTGAGGGAAGGGGCGGAGGAGAGCTGGGAGGGTGCACAGTGTGTCCTCCTCCCCCGCCCTGGGACTGAGGTAAGCCCAGGCTGCTGTCAGGATGGAGGAAGATGCCCTCAGGACGGAGGAAGAGGCCGATGGAGTTTGGTCAGCAGCCAGTGTTGTCTTTCCCACAGGGGATACGCAGTGCCCCAACTAGCAGGAAAAAACTCTGCTTTAGTTTTTAAATTTTGCTCATTCTCTTTATCGTGCTGGTCATGGTAAGATTTGGATATTGTTGGTAGGAATCAGTGTCAATTGCGTACAGTTGACTCTTGTCCAACACAAGCTTGAGCTTTGCGGGTCAACTTATAGGTGGATTTTTTCAACCAAACTCAGGGAGAAAATACAGTGTTCTGCCACGTGAAACGCATGTCGGAGGGCTGATTCTTTGTACACGCAGAAAATACAGTGTTCCTGCCATGTGAAACGCGTGTCGGAGGGCCGACTCTTTGTACACGCAGGTTCGGCAGGTCCACCTGTGGGGCTTGAATGTGCCTGGATTTGGTGTCCATGGGGTCCTGGAACCGACTCCCTGAGTCCAGCGAGGCTGGCCCCGGGATCGACTCCTTGAGGACAGCGAGGCTGGCCCCGGGACCGGCTCCCTGAGGAGAGCGAGGCTGTTTCTAGTAGCAGGTGGTTTATTTTGTGTTTTCCCCCTGGCTCCACACCCCGTTCTCAAAGACACGGCTGTCACAGGGGGACCAGCTGGGGCAGGGGAAGAGTGGAGGGCACCTGGTAGAAGTGGCCGTGGACTCTCTTAGGAACGATAACCGTGACACCTACCGTAGACGAAGATGTTGTTGGTCTGCACTCTTCTCGTGTTGGTCTGGGGCATACAGTGGCCGTGGGCTGGTGTGGTCCACAGCCCCGGTCTGGGGCATGCAGTGGCTTTGGGCTGGTGTGGTCCACAGCCCCGGGCTCCGTGGTCCCTGACCCCGAAATCCCATCCGGTCCTGTGTCACCTTGGGCCAGCTGTCTCCTGAGGGGAAGGGAACAGGGAACAGCCCTCCCCGCATGGCCTCCCCAGCACCACCCACCCCCAGGACCTCCAGTGTTGACCCTGCTGGGGGCTCCTCTCTCCTGGGGGGACCTTGTCCCAACAAGAGGACTCCATGGGCTGCAGGAGGTGTCGAGCTATTTTCTCTCCTGGAACTGGGTTGCTGGCAGCTCCCAGATGCAGGAGGAAAGGCTCAGAAGTGCCTTCATAATAAGGAGTTGTTGACGTGAACTTTGGACAGCAAACACTGCTTACATTTCCTTTTCCATTTTGATGCGTTAATGGTGTGCGGCAACACCGTGACACACGGGGATGCAGGTGATGGGTGACCCCCCCGCAAGGGGGCCATGCACCTGTTTGATAAGAAGGCATGCTTCTCTTACTGCAAATAAAAACTTTTAATGGTTTTCTGCCAGAAAGACCCTGTCCTTTATGTAGGATACATAGAGGATCATTTGGCAAGGGATTGGGGATTTGGGGTTAAACTAAAAACAAATTAATTTCATTTTGTAGCACTCTGAACCCATTTGAGTTAATTATTCATTGAGAATTTGAATGGCACACACTGTTCTGACTTCCAATTTCCCCCTAATGAACGGCATTTGCTGTAACATGACAAAACCCTTAGTCTTAGAATTACTGGGTAATGTGGAAAAAGTCAAAGTTGGTTCTCTGTTGTTTTGCTTTAAGGAAATTATATTACGTTGCAGCCACTTAGTTTTCTCCTTTCCAGTAAGAAAAATTGCTTTCTTACTACCTGAAAATTCGTGAAGGTCAAGGGGACACAGGCTGCAGTGCATTAAAAGCCACCATCAAATGTGGACGTGGACCGAGTTTTCCCCTGTTCTCTCCCACCATCAAATGTGGATGTGGACTCAGTTTCCCCCTGGTCTCGCCCATCATCAAATGTGGACTTTGACCCAGTTTCCCCGTGTTCTCGCCCATCATCAAACGTGGACGTGGACCCAGTTTCCCCCGTTCTTTCCCACCATCAAATGTGGACGTGGACCCAGCTTCCCCCTGTTCTTGCTAACCATCAAATGTGGACTTGGACACACTTTCCCTCTGTTCTTGCCCACCATCAAATGTGGACACGGATTCAGTTTCCCTCTGTTCTTGCCCACCATCAAATATAGATGTGGACCTAGTTACCTTCTGTTCTCACCCACCATCAAATGTGGGTATGGACCCAATTTCCTTCTGTTCTTGCCCACCATCAAATATGGGCATGGACTCAGTTTCCCTCGGTTCGTGCCTACCTTGCCACCATGGCTCATTTCACAATCACTCAGGAAAGGAAGAAACATTATTTTTAATAGGCATGAAGGCAGTTGTTTTTAACCTAAGGAACAGGACGTAATTCCAGCAATGGGAATGACCAGCCGAGTGGGTCTGTGTGAGGTTTGGAAGAAAAAAAGGATTTTAAGTTCCCCTCTCTGTGTGTGCCCACCTCCCCCAGTTGAGAGTCACAGATTTAATTACTTTAATTTTGAGCTTAAAATAATTTGACAACCTAACAAAAACTACTACAGTCCTATAAAATTCTGCTGTGTGTTTGGTTTTTCAGTTGCTTTTCTGAATATGGTAAATGAATGCATTATGAGTTGTTATTTTAGTAATTGCTGTAAAAATTAATGTATGTTATAACCAAGTGTTATAAAGTTAATTTAGCACCAAAGTAAAGCTAAAGCTGCATTGATTTCCCAGTGTAGTTGTGCATAACAACGGCTCCATGAGGCAGGGGCTGTGACCCTGCAGTCTGGTGGAAGCAGGTGCCACCTGGCTGGTGCGTTCGCTGCCCGTCCCCTCTTGCTGCCAGGCAGCTTTGCAGTTTCCAGGCTATGCGGGAATTGAGGCCGGTGGTCAGTAAGAGACGGTGGGGAGTTGGGTGGTGCAGGTTGGCGTGGGGTGGAAGGAGGCGTGGAGAGCCTGGGGAAGCCTGGACAGCAGCTCCGGTACCTGCACAGGGGGGCAGGGTGCAGCGGCACGGGACAGTGAGTAGCTCCTGGAAACAGCCGTTGGGGTTTTTATAGATGAGTCTGTCTTCAGCTCTGCATCCCTTTCCTGCTGAGTCCGGGTGGAGGGTGGAGGCGTCGAGCGCTTGTTTCTCCAGGTGAGGGCCCATCGGACACAGCCAGTGTTTCCTGGAGTCCCCTCACCTGGGAACGTGCCCCTGCTCTTTTCAGAACAAAACAAATCTTAGTTAAACTTGACACATCACCTTTCCAGAAGGTGTTTAAGTCTGTATGCCTGTTAAGTCACCTAACTTTAAAGAGTAATGATACAATATGCTTCTTTTTTGGGGAGAAAACCTAGCTGATTTAAAAGATAAAATCAGAGGTTGGGGTCGCAGCATTTTGGAGGAGACTTGGTTTATGTCCTAGTGGGCAGCAGTGTTTCCTCAACTATGGTGTTTGCTCTATTATTACATTACAGAGGTGACACTTCAAGCATAGGGAAATGGAAGGCAAAAGAGCGCCCCCATTCAGAGATAAACGTTATCAACATATTCATGCACTTCCTTCTGCTGTTTTTGCTCTTCACTTTTTGTTTTAAGACCACGTTCGTAGGATGGATATATAATTGTTTATGGTGACTTTAAAAGCACCTTTCTTGCTAAAAAGAGTATTTTTTCAGTCTGGAAAATTTAGACAACATGTTTTGTTTAAAAATTAATTATAATACCACCGTGAAGTCATCAATGTTTTTATACATTTTCTTGGTCTCTTTATGGACTTAATAGATACAATTTAACAAATTGGAAATAACGTAATATTATGCATAAAATGTTTCTTGGCATTAGAGATGGAGCAGAGAGGAGGCACAGGGCTTCCCGCTGGCTGAGGTCCTCCCAGGGTGTGACCAGCAGCCTCCCAAGTTTAGGGTCTGCACGGAGTAAGATTTCTAAATTGCCTTACACCACAACCCCTGCAGCCACGCGTCCCTTTGATAAGGGGGTGTAGTCTGATAGATTTTTCAAGACAAGAGTTTGCTGGATCTGAGGCTGTTTCAGCTGCTTCTGGAGACGGCAGCTCTGGGACGTTTGTGCCAGCTCTCCCTCAAGACCCCACGGATGCCACATCCTCATCTTTTGGAACCCAGTGTTGTAGAGGAGAAATCTGAAGCCAGTTTGATTTTTGCTTCTTGGTAGGAAACTGATGTTTTCAGGCTTTTCCCCTTTATTTCCATAATGAAGATGATGTCCCACCTCATCCAGAGGTGTGTTTGTTACCTTGTCGGGAATGTCCAGCCCTTATGTCCCCCTTCAGGTCCTCAGTCCCTTTCTCAACTTCCTCGCAATCCTCCCCATCTCATCCATCTTCACTGTAATTCTGTTATTTTTTTCATTTTTGTGCTCACTTTCCCATGCGACTTTTGTTCTTGTTTCACAGATGCCCGTGCCAAACTTTATGTCTGGGGCTCGAGGGCCGTGTTTTATTCTGTCTGCCTCTGCATGTACTTTTGAGAAGTGGGGTTGGAGGTTGCCCCCCAGGTGCTGTTTCAGCTGGGCCTGCCCAGACTCTGTGAATTGGGGGCGTCGGGCAAATCCCATGTGGCTCTATGGTGGGCCGTGCCGCTGAACCGTACGTCTGAGGTTTGGGGGCCGTGTTTCATTCTGTCTGCCTCTGCATGTACTTTTGAGAAGTGAGTGTGGGGGTTGCCCCCTGGGTGTTTCAGCTGCACCTGCCCAGACTCCTTGAAGTGGGAACGTCGGGCAGAACCCGTGTGGCACTACAGTGGGCTCTGGTGCTGACAGAGCAAGAAGCCGCACTCCCAGGACGTGCTTGCAGCTGTGGGCAGGACTGGGATTGTGACAGGATCATTTCCTTCTCTAAAATACATCTCAACAGTTATCCAGAGGGTTGGCTGTAGGCTTTCAACAGCTTCACTCTTCTTAGTTACCAGGAGACAATTCACTAAACAGAGTTGCTGTCAGGGTTTAATTAGGAATTTCTGCGAGAGGCTGGTGGTACAGCTCCCTCTGCAAGCCTCCTGCAGCCTACCCGTCCCCACTCTTGGGCCCAGCCACCTGCATTGGTCTGTGGAGACTGCACATTCTCTGTTCTCCTAAGGGGCTCCTGGACTTCGGGACAGCCTTGGTAAGTTGATGTGTAACTCCCAGTCTCTTCTCTCTTTAAGTAAGTACGTTCATGGAATCCTGATCTTCGAAATTGTTTCCTCTTTGTAAAACAGCCATAGTTTCCTAAGCCACCTTGTGTCTGAGTGTGAATCACTTGTTATTTTTCACTGCAGAATGAACAGAACTGGAATCATAAGATTTAGAGGGTGATGAAAAGACAGAGGTTAGCATATTCCATTTTCTCACCTTTTCCTTACACTTTTTCCTTAAATGCACCCCTCGTATGTCTGTGAAGTTCTTCCCAATTCTGTAACGTCACTCCATCCGCAAGTGGAACATTTGTGAACAGTAACAAGTATTGATGTATACACCTCTGCAACCCCGCTGGAATTAATGCTTTTTATTTATGAATGGATGGTCATCAGATGGCCAGAGGGATTCCCTGTGAATTGCGGGGGTCCTCATGCCTGCTTGTGAGTGACATGCACATGGCGAGGGCTAGGGAATCTGAGTCTCTGTGATTCGAGTAGTGACATCGTTTACGCAAGGCAGGTGGATGACTCTTTGAGCTTGGCATGCTCCTGGGTGGCACAGCACAGCTGACATGGAGTGGGGCAAGGGCTTGTTCCACGAGTTTCTGTGTTTTTGTTGTTGTTGTTGTTGTTGTTATTTTTTTTGAGATGGAGTCTCTCTCTGTCACTCAGGCTGGAGTGCAGTGGCGCGATCCAGGCTCACTGAAAGCTCCACCTCCCGTGTTCACACCATTCTCCTGCCTCAGCCTCCCGAGTAGCTGGGACTACAGGTGCCCACACCACGCCCTGCTAAATTTTTTGTATTTTTAGTAGAGACGAGGTTTCACAGTGTTAACCAGGATGGTCTCGATCTCCTGACATTGTGATCCA
The DNA here is from genome assembly GCF_043159975.1 of Macaca nemestrina. NCBI lineage: Eukaryota > Metazoa > Chordata > Mammalia > Primates > Cercopithecidae > Macaca > Macaca nemestrina. The sequence goes on from NW_027257881.1 coordinate 35,633, forward strand.
CCCGCCTTGGCCTCCTGAAGTGCTGGGATTGCAGGCGTGAGCCACCGTGCCTGGCCTGTTTTTGTTTTTTTGAGACGGAGTCTTGCTCTGTCATCCAGATTGAAGTGCAGTGTCATGATCTAGGCTCACTGCAACCTCCACTCACTGCAACCTCCGCCTTTCAGTTCGAGCAATTCTCTTGCCTCAGCCCCCCTAGTAGCTGGGATTACAGGCATGTGCCACCATGCCTGGCTGATTTTTGTATTTTTAGTAGAGACAGGATTTTGCCATGTTGGTCGGCTGGTCTTAAACTGTTGGCCCCATGTGATCCACCCGCCTTGGCCTCCCAAAGTGCTGAGATTACAGGCATGGGCCACTGCACCCGGCCCTGTGTTTGACTCTTAAATCTTCTTTTTCTTTTTAATATTTCTGTTTCTGGACGGCCACTCAGTGGATATGGAGGAAGAGTTCACAGATGTCCGTATTACATTTCTTACTTAAATTAGCCTCCCTTGAACACTGCTATAGGGTACAGATGCATGAAGGGCTGAAAGGGTGGTTGCGTCCCAGTAAGTGTGAGCGTGGAGCTGGTCTGTGAGACCCCGGTGCCAGTGAAGGCACCCGTGTGAGATGGCCTGGGATGGGGGTGTTCAGAGCCCTGACCGTGGCACACACCCTTCAGCTTTGATGTTTCAGGCCATTGCTCTGGTCATCAGTGAGCAGAAGGTCTAACAGCAGTGATATTTATCACTAGCTGTGTTGGCCAATGTGTTAGGAGGGTGAACCTGTTTGACTTAAGCTGTTTGACGGGTTTGCATTTAAATAGACAACTGGTGACCTGGTGCCTGGACGCTTGCTCTGTGACTTGCCCTACGTGGCTTCTCCCTCTGGTATGCGTTAGATGAGATGGGCGTGTTTAGGGTGGTGTGGCCCTAGACTAGAAATGCAAACCCTGCCTCACCCCAGATCTGCCCCACCCCAGTGTGACTTTTGGAGGTGGAGGCCCAGCATCCTTCACCTGCCCTCCAGGGTGATGCTGAGGATGCTGAGGTTTCAGAGCGCTGCTTTGTTGGCACTCCAGCAAGTCCTGCTTAAAGAGGCCAGGATCTGAAATGGCAGGTTACCAAATTGTATAGCAGAAAAATAGAAACGTTTCCTTAGAATGGGCGTAGGAAGAAAAATGATTTCCTTCACCATATCTGGAAAAGATTTCAAATTAGCAGGCACTATTTGGAATTATTAGTGGTCTCCTGTATTTCTTATCCTTTTTTTTGTTTTTTGTTTTTTCTTTATTTTGATACAGGGTCTCACCCTGATGCCCAGGCTGGAGTGCAGTGGTGCAATCTTGGCTCCCTGCAACCTCTGCCTCCTGGACTCAGGTGATCGTCTCACCTCAGCCCCCTGAGTATCTGGGACTACAGGCACGATACCATACCTGGCTATTTTTTTTTTTTTTTTTTTTGTAGAGACGAGTCTTGCTATGTTGCCCAGGGTGGTCTCAAATTCAAGCATTTGTCCTGCCTCAGTCTCCCAAAATGCTTCTGTACCCCTGACCCAACAAGGAAGGACAAGAGGCGTGAGCCACACTCCTGGCCTCCTGTCTTTCCTTGTTGGAGTAGGGATGTAGAAGCACTTGCCGCAGCTGACTTGAGTATATCTCGTTTTGCTTTGTTTTCGTCACGGGTAACCTGGCAGTGCTGTGCACCAGTGCTGCTGGCCAGTTGTTTTTTCGATGGACTGGCAGAAAATCAAACTGAGACCCGGGTTCCTTTCTCCCCGGGTACTGACCAGGTGGGAGAGGAAGGACGTTATCTGAGTATCAACTTCATGAGGGCTGGTGGGGAAACGTCAACTTTAAGGTGCCTGGGATCTAAGGCATGGAACCCAGAGTGCAGCGGAACATAGGGGATGTAGCCTTGGGAGCAGAGACGTGCGGGCCAGTGCCCTCGTTCCTGGCAGGTTCTGAGTGCAAGAAAAGGTTAGTGACCCAGCCGAAGTCACGGAGCAACCTGCCAAGACCTGCCTGGATGTGTGGCTGGCATCTGTGCTGGCCCCAAAACTGCCCATTTGGGGATTCCTTGCAGTTTCAGACCCATCTAGGGGTCCGGAGAGGGTCCCAACCATGACCTCAAAGAACCAGGTGTTGCCTTGAGATCCTCCAAGGTGAGGGTAGGAATTTTTTTTTTTTTCAATTAGCAATAATTTGTTGTGAATGATCTTGGACCTATTTTCCACTTCTTTGTATAGGAAGAGAGACAGAATAAAAAGTCTCAATGTGCCAGATGCCATGTAATGAAGTCGTGGGGTTAACATTGTTGATTATTATGTAACATCACGTTAAGTGGAACATATTCACACGTGTCCACAGCGTGTGCGTGTGCCCAGTCCGATGAGCAGGTTGGGTTGGGGTCGCTGCTGGTTCATGCAGCCCCTCTGGGTGGTGCTTTCTCTGTGACTTGCCCAACACCGTTGCTGCTGCCTCTGTTGGAGTTCAGCCTTGACCGGCCTTGCTGCCACCAGGTTCTCGGGGCCTGTGCACCCTCTTCCCCGCGCGCACCCTCTACCCCGCGTGCACCTTCTTCCTGGGGCACACCCTCGTCTCCGCGAGCACCCTCGTCCTCCGTCCTGCCCACCCGGGGTCTGCTGTGTGTTTCTACTCAGCCCATGCCTGCCTCTTGCTGTGAGCTCAGTTTATTGAGGTGCGGTGAGAAACCAACAGAGGGGAGCAGTGTCCCAGCTTGTCAGGGCAGGAGGGAGCCTTGGGCATCTCTTCCCCAACTCTGGCGACCCACCCTTCGCGATATAGTGCTGGGGAGAGAGGTGAGTTCTAAAGGTAAGACGGCCGTGATTTCCTGAGTCTTAATTACCTAACACTGGGTCATCTGCCATGTCGCCTCATCGAAGGGCACCTCTAGAGACAAAGCAAAGCCTCTGGTGGCCGTGGGCGGGGTGGCCATGCCTGTCTGTGGGTTCTGTAGAACCTACCCAAAGCCCCTCCAGCCGTGGGGATGTTCAGGCACTTGCCGCCTGTAGGAAGTGTGCGTTAGCCACGTGGTAGGTGCGGACGCCTGGAGGGATAGGCACAGGCCCACAGGCGTGGTGAGTGTGGGAGATTTAGCCACGTGGGGACGTGTGGCGGGATAGGCACAGGACCACAGGCGTGGCGGGTGTGAGAGAAAGTGCACAGAGTGCCCAGCAGATGGCGTGTGGTCAGCGGAAGCCGTGAACACAGGCCGGGCTCGGGAGACACATTTGGAAATACACTTTAAGCAACATCAATGGATAATGCTGCGATTTGGTTTCCTCCCGTGGTCCAAAACATGTTCTAGAGATGCCGCTGCTTTGTGTGTACCTGAGACAAGGGTCTAAATGTATTAGGGCCTTGATGTAATCTGTAAGACAGGTACAAAATGCCTATTTCAACGAGGCACTGAACAAGAAAGCGTGCTCTATTCAGTGCAATGAGAATGCTTCATTGTCATAAGCAAAGTAAAATGCCCCCAAGGCGAGCTTGCCATGTGTTTAATGACCCTGGACACGAGCCTCCTAAACCTGCCAGAAAGTGCTTCCAGCGTGGCTTCATGCAGTGGTTTCATGCAGTGGCTTCAGTGGAGAATGTGCATATGTGGCTGATACTGAGAGCTGCGCAGCACCCTCCTGACCTGACGCATGCCCATGTGTGGACCGTGAGCCGGGCAGCACCCTCCCGACCTGACGCATCCCCACGTGTGGGCCATGAGCCGGGCATCCTGACCTGACAGGTCCGCATGTGTGGACCATGAGCCGGGCAGCACCCTCTTGACCTGACGGGTCTCCTTGTGCCCATTGTGGGACCTCCGTCAGTCAAACAAGTGACACATGTCAAACTGAATGCAGGGAAGAGGGTCCAGGATTGCACGCAGGCTGCATGTCTCATCCTTCTGAGGCCTTCTGGGAAGCCAGGAGGGCAGTGGGGTCTTTTGCGTGTTTCCTCCTGGTGGCTATGAATTTGTACCAATGGCTTTTTGCAAAAGGGCCTGGAGGCGGAATCAGACCCTGTCTTAGAAAGGATGACGTCTTCACGGGCACCTCTTTCCGCCACTCTAGTGCTCCTGTGATTTTTCAATATGTGCACCCTGCAGACTTCAGCCTGTTGGTGTCTTGGGGGAATAGATACCAGGATTGTTCCAATGTGTGCAAACCTGAAACAGGAATTTCTCTGCATTAAGTTGGTCACCAAAATGGGAGGTAAGGGGAGAGGGGAAGGAACTTCTTGGCCTCATCAGCCCTTTTCTTGAAACTCACAGTCAAACTTTGTCAAATTCTAGATGATGGTGCTTTAGTCGATGCATTTATGTATGTTATGTCTCGTTTTCTGAGTATGGTGCTTCGAGAATTTAAATATTAAGGTGAAATTGCCATGCACGGTTGAATTGGCACCATAATTTGACTCTCTGTAAAGCCTTTTGGTTTTCTGTTAGAGTGACTTACCATTTTTTGAGTTAACTGAAACAAACTCTGCTGTCAGCACGAAGGAACCACTGTCTAGTTAGGACATCCAATTAAATAGAATTCTCCTAAATAGAGCGTGCTCTTTTCATAAATTTTAAAAATTCATCTATTCATCAAACACATATTGAGTACTTATCACCCTGGTTGCTAGTCACTGTTCATATATATTTTTAAGGAATTACTTCCACCTAGCTCTGAAATAACATTGTATTTAGAATTTAGCCCAGAGGTGATTAAGCATGAACTTTTCTCAGCAGTCTTGTTTTCATTTTTACTTGATAACATGTTCTCAGACTCGGTGCCCAGCTGACGTTACTGTGCATTGCCCCAGGCACACACCTGGCCGGCGCTGTGTCTCTGGGGCTTTAGAGCAGGAAGGAAGGGCTGCCAGGTGTCTGGCCCTTCCATGTTTCCCTGGGGGAAGGATTAGGCCTTGGGCAGGAGTCTTGGCTTGTCTTACTGGATTAGCTGGTGTCATTCAGTCAGCTCTGCCTTGGTGTTAAGCTCTGGACTGACTCTGACCTCTGAATGGCAGAGGAGAGGATGGCGTTTTAGAATCAGTCATGCAGACCGGGGCACCCAGCAGGTCTCGGATAAAAAGTGGTGGCAATTGATCACTTCCCTTTTTGGGAGAACTGTGTGGATTGACTCAGACCTCTTTCTTTTGATTTTATCTTGAGACTTTGCAGAAGCAAAAATGCCTTTAAAAAAAATTAAATGATGGGCTTTTGTAATGTTTGTGTCTCCCCAAGATTCACAAGTTGGAATCCTCACCCGCGAGGAGATAGTGCTAGGAGGGGGAGCTTTGGGCGGTGAGGAGGTCGTGAGGGTCTCATAAATGAGATTTGTGCCCTCAAAAAAGGGACTACAGAGAGCTCCCTCGCTCCTTCCATGGTGTGCGGACCCAGTGAGAAGCGCCGTCTATGAACCAGGAAGCCCTCACCAGGCAAACCTGTCAGGCCTTGACTATGGACTTCCCAGCCTGAGACTGAGACTGAGAGCTGTGAGAAATGAACTTGTGTCATTTGCCAGCCCCTGCCCAGCCTGTGGTGTGTTGTTAGAGCAGCCTGGGTGAACGAAGGCAGGTCGTGAATTTTCTGTCATGCTTTCTGGCTTCAGATACTTGCTAGGGAGATGTCACCATCTTACCCAGGTGGAAGTGTCTGGAATCAGACGTTCCGTTATGATTTGACCTTGTTCTTGCCCCACGCCTGTGCCGTTCACACCTCCAGGTGTCTCGGCTGCCCGCGGCCCCTCCAGACGTTTCTGATTCGGGGTGTGGTGCTGGTCGCGGCCGTGCCGTCAGTGACCAGGAGTAGGAGCTCGCGCCCCTCGTGAAGCAGCAGCCTCACCCGGAAGCTGCCGAGAAGCATTTGACAGAAGGTGATCGCGCCTCGAGACTGAAACTTCCTGTTTACAGGGAATGGAGGTGCATAGTAGGGAATTTAATGATGGCCCTAGAAACAGATGCCTCTGGGGTAGGGGATATTCTGCAGGACAATGCAATGATCTTCTCGAAAAGTGAAGATCACAGATAAAAGGGGTGCGAGGCTGTCCCTGACTAAGACGGGGAAGGAGAGTCACTCAGCACAGTGTGTGGCCCGGATAGAAAAGACGTTTTCGGAACGATTGTGCTACCTGAACATAACCTGGACAACGATGCTCTGAAATCATTCTTGTCTGCCGATGATGGTACTGCGGCTGCAGAGGGGCCTTTATTCCTAGGGAACGTGTGCCTGAGGACTCGGTGAGGCAGCAGGAGCCTCTCACCTTCAAGTGGCTCCAGAGAAGAAACAAATCTGTCTCTCTGTCTGATCTACAGAGAGAGTGAGAAAGCAAATCTAACGAAATGTTAGCAGTTGTTGGAGCTCCACGTGGAGAAAACTTGACCACTCGTTGTACTGTTCTTCCACTTTTTAAATATGTTTGAACATTTTCATAATGAAAATGTGGGAAAGTAAAAATAAATCTGGAAATTAGAACGGAAGTGAGCCCAGCCAAGTGCTCTTGGGTTCAGCCGGGAAGAGCCAACGGTCCGTTGGTGTTCTCTCGACTCGTCGTGGGGATTTCCTCCTCCTGGGTTCACCACCTAGTTTTCCTTGTGATAGTTATTTTATACATAGCTATGAGCATAGGTGATACTGAAAACACACGTTTAGTGTGGTTTGTCATTAAGAATTTGGAGAACTGGCTAAATAAACCACTTGTACAGAGTTGAGATGAGCACTACCTGCCTCAGCGTCTGTGGTAACAGCTTCATTTGGGTGCAGAGCTTGGCAGAGGTTTGAGTGACTCTGTCTCGATGGTCCTCTGTCAGAGGACAAGGTTAAGCATCACCACCGAGGGCCCTGTTGAGCCTCTGGGCTGGAAGTAACCTCCCCCTGGCTGGTGAGGCAGCCTCTGAGGGCCTTTCCTGACAAAGCCCTTCACTGAGCTGCAGTTTGGCCATCTCTGCCCTCACCTCCCCGACTGCAGGGCCTCGAGGTCTCACCACCTCCAGCCTGAGCACCCAGTGCCCAGGGGCAATTTCCCACCTTCCCTGGGGGCTCAGGATTCTGGCTCCCGGGGCAGTGCCCGCAGCTGGGCCCCTCCTCCTGGGCTGGGGGTAAGGCTGGCCACGGCCTCCTGCTATGTCCCACTGGCCACTTCACCGCAGCTGCAGCCCTCACTGGGTGGCCCCTCCTGCTTCTGTTGGATGAGGAGATGCAGGCCTTCACCGAGGCTTCCTGGCCTCGCCCCTGCTGGCCCCAAGGCTGTGCCGCTTCCCCCTTCCCAGCCCCTGGTCTCTGTACAGTGTCTGTCCAGGATGTCTGTCCATCTGTCCTTGACATTCTGTCCAGAAGCAGCCACTGTCATCTTAGTTTGTGAGGGGCGAGCAGAGCCCAGGTGCGGTCGATGTGGAGATGCTCATGCACTTCAGTGTGCAGGGAAGTGAGTTCCTTCATATCTACAGCCTCTGCACAGCCAGCTGGGAGCTCACCCCATTCACAGGTGGATGTGCCTTGTTTTTTGGCCCAATCACCTGCATTAACTCAGAAGAGTCACAGTTCCCTGCTTTTCTGTCTTTCGTGACCGTCCACCTCCCTCCTCTGCCTGGGGCTGAATGGTGGGGTCTGTCGTGGGTTCGTGGGACCCTCTGTTCTTGTGCGGCCACCAGGAACTGTTATCCGGGCTGATTCCACAGGAGGAGTTTGGGGTGAGCTCCTGAGCGAGAGTTGGGAAGACTAACGTCTGTGTAAACCTTGCTTGTTCATGGTTATTCCTCTCAGTCTTCTTAAATTGTGAAAAATTGGGGACCATTTTGAAATATGGATTTAGGTATGGATTGGTGAGGAGAGAACGTTGATCTAATTGGGTTTACGTTGTGTGTGATAATTTTACACTATCCTTGGGAAAAACTGAAGATGTTGACAGGGTCATGAGAATCGTTTCTTTCTTTCTTTCTTTCTTTCTTTCTTTCTTTCTTTCTTTCTTTCTTTCTTTCTTTTCTTTTCTTTTCTTTTCTTTTTTTTTTTTTTTTGAGATGGAGTCTCACTCTTGTTGCCCAGGCTGGAGTGCAATGGTGCAATCTCGGCTCACTGCAAACTCTGCCTCCTGGGTTCAAGCAATTCTCCTGCCTCAGTCCCCCAGTAGCTGAGATTATAGGCGCTCACCACCACGTCCAGCTAATTTTTTGTATTTTTGGCAGAGATGGGGTTTTGCTCTTAAGGGCATTGTTCGTTAAGTATTAATTGGTGGCCTGCCGTTGAACTAATGTTAGTGAAGTGCTGACATCATCAGCCATGGCAGAAACTTACTTGGCATCCCTGGAAAAGAGGGCAGGGAAGCATAGTGCCCTGATACCACCTCATTCTCCAGTGCTACTTCCAACTCTGAGCTGATGGTCATTATGAGTGGATCTGCCCTGGACAATTAGTTTAGTGCAGCTGCCTTGGACAGTCAGGTTAAAAGTAACAAACCGCCACAAAACTCAGCTAATAAAATGTGAGGAGAGACATGGGGCACCAGGAAGGGGTGAGGCCTGTCTCCCTGTGTGCCATCTGTGTGGAGCCTCAGTACCTAGGGGACAGCGTTTACACAGAGCCCCAGGTTTTTATTAGCATTTCCCTGAATAAAATGTCACTGGTGAGCTGCGGACTGGGAGGCTTTTTCTGATGATTAGGTTTCGTAATGTGGGATCATCAGTAGGCAAGGTGGGCCTGAGGGCCATAGGATCTGGAGACTGTCCAGGGCTGCTTTCTGGGGATGACAGGCTTGTCCCTTCAGCAGTCAAGACACCAAAGAGAGTCTTTCTGAGAATAAAAGAGAGAAGCTTTTAAGGAAAAAAGCAGTTTCTCTCTCTGTTTGGGAGTTGAGTGCATTTTCCTACATTTACTCGGAGATGTTCCTTGGTTCCCACCATGTGCCATCGCCCCGCTATGGGGTAGGGTCACCCCACCTCGTACCTAACCCAGGAAAACTCCTCTGTAGTTATTTCAGAGGCTGTGTGCATTTCTCTTGCCTCAACGGGTAGAGTGAGTTTTTCTTCCTACTGTTTTTAGTCAGTTTTCTTAATCTAGCCTGTTACTGGGATAAGTTCCAGAGACGAGCAGTTTCAAAAACAATCTTTGTACGTTGAGTAGAGAGCAGTCCACCTGTAACCAGTTTGTTCTTGGAGGTACCGCAGCGGCCTTGGTTACGCGAGGGCCCCGTGGCTCAGGATGGGCCGAGGAAGGAGTGCGTGAGCAGTGGGCACTGGCCGGAGGCAGGGGAGGCGTGGCCACCTGTGGCTCGAACTCCCCCCATCCACTCTACCGCACCGCTGGGACGTGAACATTCTCGCCCTGGACGTTTTGTCTGAATGTTCAGTGCCCAGGCTCTTGGGTACACAGGCGGCCCCGGGTTTTATTTCAAAAAGGTGTCACGAACAGTGAAGTAACCCACGTGCCTAAGCTTTGATTGACATGAAGGAATGTAGAGGCTGCTGAAATCCTGGTCATTTTAGAACAAAGTATTTTATTAACAGTTTTCTAAAAGAAAGAAATCATTAAAAAATTGATCCCTGTTGAGGTAGAAGGATCTCGTCCTCATGCTCCTCAGTTCCTTCCAGAATCAGCTTCCAGTTCAGCTGCAGAACAGGTTCTGGTGGTGGCTGGAGCAGCCCAGGCACGTGCCGTCGGGTCTAAGTTCACACTGGTGTCCGTGTGGTCTCCAGTTATGGTGCGGGCCGTGGGGTCTGAGTTCACACCATTGCCCATGTGGTCTCCAGTTACGGTGCTGGCCATGGAGTCTGAGTTCACACTGGTGCCTGCGTGGTCTTCAGTTACAGTGCTGGCCATTTGTGCCTTTCTGGGAAGTTAGAAGGAGGATCATTTCATCACGTCTCTGTCCTCCCACACCTGATCTATGCTGGGCCACCGTGAATTCTTCCTTTTAACTGTTTCTCTCATCACGGGCAACACTGGTGTTCTGTGGTCAATGTTTGCCATTTCTGAAAACGGATTCTGTGTTTCTTTATATAATCACCTGGTCTCTTTTACGAATTTCGCTTTTCTTTAAGAAAATCATCGTGCTTTTATCTCTTCAATGTCAACTCTGTTCCCTGACACAGGCTCTTACCAGCTCGAAAATTAAAAGTAATCTTTGATTATACTTAATACTTTCTAAAGTTTTCAAAAGTTTATCAGCATGTGGGTTACTGAACATTGCCTGTTTATTTAATGGAAAATTAGATTCTAAGTAGAGTATTAGAGTGAAAATGATCTTTTGATTTTATTAAAATATTCAGGTAAAAATATTAAAATGCCTTCGCCAAACTTCATGCCTGTGTAGCGTGAAAACATTAAGCTGCTCTCTGCTCCCGGGAATGCATGAGTAGAGTATGTGTTTGAAAGCGTCATTCCAGTCTTAAGTTTTAGGTATTCTTAAAGGGGTTGGCTGGAGAAGTGACATTTAGCATTGAGTGAACATTTGACAAAGATTTGTCTCGATATAAAAATAGTTAAAAACAATCTTTAGTGTTTCCTGTCAGGGTTCACCCATTAAAGAATGGTCTTGTAAAAAACTCATCGAGAGTGTCGGCGCCCAGAGGTGCTACCTTGCCCACAGTTGTGTCATCTGCTGTCACCAGGCGACACGCCCAGCGTTTAGCTGCACGTCAGATGTGGCCACGGGGCCACAGGACATCCCTGCGGACGGATGTTCTTATGCAGATTAATGAGGATGGAGACCGCTGCAGAACTGTAAGCCCCCCAGGGGCTGACGGAAGCCTGGGAATACCCGAGACACCAGAGTCGCTGCTGCCCTGGGTGGAAGGAAACCTGCCCTGGAAGATGGGAAATGCAATAAGGAGAAAGTACCAAGGTACATGATGCTGTGAAAACGGAGATGTTTTAATTAAATTAACAATTAAAATCATTTTAATTATGTGAATTATTTGAATTCATGTTAGTTCTTTTTAGGAAATTAATACTTAAAGCAAGTTTGTTTTCTGAATTGTTTGATTTAATTGAGTCAGCACAAGAGTTAGCATTGATATCTGACCCTCTTCCAGGGTTGGGGCAGAGGAGATGGGGGCAGAGGAGACAGGCCTCCCACCCGCTTTCCCCTGGAGCTCAGCCAGAATTTCCCATTGAGGAGCCCTCAGCTCCCTGAGAGCCAGGAGCTCTTGCGGAGAAGCCGCTGTCGGCATGCCACCCGCTTTGATGGCCCTGCTCTGCCATCCCTGCGCTCCAAGGGCCGGACCCTGCCGCTGCCTGTGCCAGACGGGTCTCAGGGAGGTGCCAGCCAGGGGTTATGCATGGCGGGGCCTGGGCATCGCTGTCCAGATTCCGTGGCTGCCGGTTTCATTCTCTCGCTGTTTGTCCCCCTAGCAAGACTCATGAGGTTCCTTGAGGACAAGACCCCCTCCTGCCACCTGGTCTGTTTCATGAACGTTCTCTGCACGAGTACAGCCCCGGGATGCAGCCCTCGGGAATCAGGGTGTCGGCCATAGTAGGGCGGGTCGCTCTGCTGGGCACCATGATGGATATTAACCGCTGTGCTTCACTTTGGGGACGTGTTTAAGTACAAAAGTAATTTTAAAATTTCACCATTATTTCAAGACAGCTAAGAGCCTATTAGCACAGAATCCCTGGTCTGAATGAAATCAAACGGTTCTTATTAATTATTCATGATGCCACGAATATGTAGCCTTATTTTTTATAATTGCCAGTCTGTATAATTAACCTTTCATTTGGTTAAAGTACTTAACACTAAGTAGAGCTGTAATTTCAACTGTTTATAAAGCATATGGAAGAATGTTTAAATGTTTAATTAGAACCACTTTTTTAAGTTTCATAGAGAATTTTTTTTCTTGTCAACAAGGGTCTTTAATTATTTAAACCAAAAGAGAAAAACAGACCAGAAAAGAAAAACAACTAGTAAAGCTCGGAACTGCGAAGGTGGCATCATTCCGTTAGTCTCGGGTTTTGCTTCCTGGGTTTGTGACGTGGTCAGAGTCCTTGTCTTTGATTTCCTAACACAAGTTGTTAAAGTTGGAAGTGAGTGTGAAATTGAGTTAGTCTAGCTTTATTCTTTCACGGATGAGAAGTGAATTATCTTCAGCAAGGTGGGTGCAGGCGTGGTCCCCGGGGGTCACTATGGTGAACAGGCCGCCCTTGTGGGGAGCCAAGTTCGTCATCACTGGGACAGAGCCCAGGACACTTCCCCAGCTGGCCAGCCTCTTCCTAGAACCTCACACATTGCAAAGGATGGAGTCCAGATCTATACCGTGAAGAAACGAGGGTGGTTACAGAAAGCACCACGATCTCAGCTGAGTGGCTCTGAGCACCCCAACGTTGGGGCACCTCAGCATCCTGTGTGGCTCAGGCTGTGCCCAGCAGGGAGGCCGGCCCGATCGAGCTGCGGTCTCCACCCTGAGAGTGAGGGCTCCTTCCCCCAGCGCGAGTTAAAGCATCATGTGTCCACCTGTGCAGTGGCTGGTCCCAGTGGCCCTGGAGGGCTGAAACCCTGGGTCCCGCCACTGGTCCGGGGCATCCGTTTCCCCTTCCTGCAGTTCCTGTGTCTGTGTGTCCAGGGGCCTCCGATCCCTGTCTTAGGACCATGGCTGAGGGGTCAAGTTCACCCGCTTTGGAGCTGGCCCGGATCTTGGTTCTGTGGATCCTCGCTGTGTGGCTCTGGAGCAGTTCTGTCCTCAGGAGATGGATCCTCACAGCCGCCTCTTGGGGCCATGAGGAGAATTAATAGGACGACCCCCGGGTAGCTGCTCAAAGCCCTGTGCGGGGCCAGCCCTGTGTCTCCACCAGTTCCTTTGCTCTGTGCTCCCCCCCACTGTCACATCGCCAGCCTTTATTTCCTTTTCCTTGGACCCAGACAGCGAATGCTCCGCTGGTCTTGGCAGCCCCTTCTCTAGTCTATCCTCAAATCACTTCCTGACGGACAGCCATGACTAGCCATCGGCGTGACCAAAACCCCACAAAATAGAACCCAACTTTCCTATTAAGCTGTACAGAGCTGTCCCAGCCCCACTTCCCACAGGTTGGCCTCATTCACCATGGGATCCGTGGTTCTCACCTGGGGCTGGGGGTGCCCCTGGCATCTGGTGGGGAGTGTCAGGGATGTCCCTCCAGGCCCAGTACAGTCCCCCAGCCAGTGGCCGGCAGACAGCAGCACCCAACCTGATGTCCCTGTGGCTTCTGGTTCCCCGAGGCTGGCTGTGCTTTGCTGCCTCTACATGTTCTCAGACGTGTGCCCTCTCTCCACCTTCACTGGTTAGCAGTGTTCCATCCATTAGAGCTCAAAGCACTGCCTCCCGGCAATGCAGCCCCTTCTCCTGGCCTACGGTCTGCCTGTGCCCCACGGTCTGTACCGTGTCCTCACGGACCGATCAGAGCGAGGCTCCCAGGGATGGAAAGGTTCCTGCTTGTGTCTGCTTGTGTCTCTGTCCCGCCTTCTCTGGACCCGGCACCGTGGCCTTTGCCGACAGAGGTCTTGGGTTGATTGTCAGCGAAGCAGACAATCTATATGGCTCTAAATGGCTGTGAACATGCTTGATTGGGTTATTTTAAAAATAGTTGTATATGTAAACATTTGAGTGTGACACAGGTGGATTTTTGGGCTAATGGTCTTGTTCTTCAGGGAGTAACCATAGGCCCATGCACAAGGACCATTTCCAGCCGATTTATGGAACGCTGTTCTACCTGGTTAATTTTCAACGTTATCTCAGCCTGAGAGGTAGGTCAGCATGTGACGAAGTTCACTGGTTTGAATCCTAATCTGCTCCTTAGGAGCTGCACCTTCCATGCCTTCGTTTCTTCCTTGGTTAGGTAGGGAAGGTATGAGCTACCTCAGAGTTGTGAGTGAGGCCTGCATCGAGTGACCGCATTAAAGTGACAAGGACTGCACCCGGAGTGTTGATATTTAAAGACCTTTAAACATCGCGATGCTGCATTTTGGTACCCAGGTAAAACAGCAAAGTTCTTTCAGATGCAGACACAGACCCTCGGTGAGGTGGGGGGCTGATGGCAGGAGGTGGACCACCGACCCTGTAACGAGGGCGTGGTCTGCTCGAGGCTGAACGAAGTGCACATCATTGCATGTACCACGGAAGTCCCTCTCGTGAAGTCCTGGAAGGGTCCATGTGGCTGAGCCGTGTGGTCTGTCCATGACGTCCGGCAGAAGCAGAGCTTTCGGGTGCAGCCTTGCTCTTGTGCGCACAGCCCTCAACGGTCTCAAAAGTCTGAGGCTTAAAGCAGGCTTGGGGTTTCCTTACACCTCCTGGACATCTAATTTGCCTGGCAAACATGTTTTTCTTGAGTGTAAAGGTGAAGGAGTGGGTGATTCTGGTGAAAGTGTACTAATTACTGTACTTCTGGGTCAGTGGCGCTCGGTTGAAGACACTATCTGCCCTGGATGGACATCTCTGGGATGGTGAGAACCGGTGGCTGGATGTCGCGGGGTTGCCAAGAAGATGCCAATTTTCTCCTTTTTCCTGAGTAACAACACCCTACTTTGTTTAGGGAAGCAGCACACCCAGCTGAAAATCCAATTCTCTTGTACGGCGGAGCGGCTGGTGACACAGGTCCAGATGCTGGGATGCTGATGGGGGGTCCTGGAGTGGGAGGTGTCAGGAGGCTTTCCTGACCCACAGCAGCCCTGGGCCCTTGTCCGGCCTTCTTGCCCGGGGCATGACACCTGGAGGGAAAGCAGCTTCGGGGGCCCGAGGGCCAGAAGGCAGAGTCCTGGCGTGTGAGGCAGGCCTGGGCCAGGCTCCTCGGAGGATGTCACAGACCTGCTGCCCATGCAGGGACCACCCACCTCTGAGCCCCACGCAGATTTTCCTCCATAGCCGAGTGAAATCCTGGTACAGCGAGTGAGGCAGTCAGAGGCACCTTTTGTGGAAGGAGGACAAAGCTGGAGAGAAAGAGGTTTTCCTAAAGGCACAAGGCGCTGATTCTGCGTTAGGGATAATTCCTAGGAGTGTGGTTGCTGGTGGGTGGAAAACTAGCCAGAGAATAAGTGGGAGTGGCACTTGCTGGTATTTAACTGATTCGTTCACGAATGGTCCGAACAGTTCCAGTGAAAAGAACATTTCGGACCCAGAAGTTTTCATCCTGCCTGACAATGAGCATGACCGTGGGCTGTTCCATCCTTCCTGGGCGACAGTGAGAGGGTCTCAGGCCCTTCCGGCCCTGTGCTGGCATTTCCCCAGGGTGTGTGCCCCATCCTGAATAGGCTGGAATGCCTCTGGGTGCAGCTGAGTCTCTTGAAAAGGGAAGAGACATGTGATGTGCTCTGGCTGAACAGGAAAACGAGGGAGGACAGGGAGAGGGGCCTGGAGGTGAGGAGGATGGTGAGCAACACTGGGGACAGAGGAAGTAGGGTAACACCAGGGACAGGGGGACGGAGGGTAACGCCGGGGACAGGGGATGGAGGGTAACACCACTTCTCCAGGTGCCTTTGGGGGATGCTGCCGCCTCTCGCACCCCAGAGTGAAGTCAACAGGATTCTGTCCCGAGGAGCCCCAGAGCCTGGCAGCTGGGATTGTCGCAGTATGAACCACTGTTCACTAGCTCTGCACCCTGGGACAGGCTCCCTGGTGTTTCCACCCTGGTTTCCCATCTGGACAGTGGGACCCTGAGTGTCCCCGTCCCAGCTGCGCCCAGAGCCCTGGACTCCAGCGTGTCGTCGGCACTCATTAGCGTTTCTTTTGTTGTGGTCCGTGGACGAAGTGGCTCTCTCTTTGTGTGTTCACAGCCCTCCTGCTCACTTTACCTTCTGGGAACACTTTTTACATAGCTTCGTATGTGGGGAGGACTCGAGTGATTAATGGAATGTTTCATCAGGTGCAGTTCTTCTGTTTCCCAGTTTTGACACAACATTTGGTGAAATTTCCAGGGACTCCTGTGGTCAGCCTCACGGTTTCACTCTGTCACTTTCTAATGCAGTATTCTTTGGGAGTCTTTTCAATTAAGCGCCATCATTTAAAAATAAGTTTTATAATATGCAGTTTCAGGTTAATTCTTTACCTTTGTGTCTCAGGCAGTAGCTACCTACCTGTGAGTAGTCACAAAGGTTCACGCAGTTTTCTCTAGCTGTCCCTAGCTCGTAGCTCAGCAGGTCCCTTCAGATGAGTCAGCCAGCTGTGTACCTGCATGTTCAGGATACTTGTCAGGGGCCTTCCTCAGAGCAAGACCGACGCTCACCTCATCCTTGGGACTTTGGAGCCCGCCCTGGAGAGACTCCAGCCACGTCCAAAGGGGCCGTCCGGGTCCCACAGGCTGGTGGGAGTGACTTCTGAGCCACTCCAGACCACACTTTGTGTTCCTACACCCCACAAAGCCACTTAAAGTGCCATGTTCTGGTGCTGTGTGCCTCACCAGTGTGCCATACAAGCCTGCACGGGGATCTGAGCGGGCGCTGCCTTCCTCAGGCTATGCTGGAGTTTTGGGGCAACTGGAGCACTCCTGGCTGTGATTCTCGCCACTGTCTGGGCTTCCCTAGAGGGTCTCACCTGCAGCGTGAGGACCACATCGGCAGCCACTGAGGAGCCGCCAGGTGCAGCGTTGGTCCCACTCAGTCCTTCTCGACTTTGGTGAGAGAGTAGACAGCAAAACTTCAGCTGGGAGCCCCAGGCCTTCTCTGCTTGGGGCCCTGGGACTGACATAGCACAGATCCTGCCATCCACGTGCTGGGGGCCCCGCCGTGCGGCTCCCTCCTCTGGTCGGGGGCTGCACCCTTGGGCTGTGCAGCTCCTGGTTCTCACACTCAGGGGCCCAGGGAGGGTGGTGGATGAAGAGAGAAGGAGAAGGGTGGCAGTTTGAGCCCAATTGTGTTGGCTTCATCTTCCGCCTCTTGTCCCTAAGTACATTGGCAAAGTTTTCCAGGTGAAAACTCAGAAGGGATTTTTAATGACTGGAATCTGTGAATTCCATGGAAGCCAAGTCTGTCCACCTCTTTCACCCACCTCATTTCTCCCCGTTGGGGCTGATTTTGGCAGCGTTCATAGGGGCAGGGACGGAAGGGGTGGGGGCCAGCCGTCGGCCCTGTGTCCCTCCCTTCCTCCCCTCAGCGCCACAGCATTTCGGTGTCATCCCCTTCCGTGCACGCGTCCTCATGAAAACCAAGTGCGGCTGGAGGGAGATGCCTGCGCCCACTCCCGTGACCTTCCCGGCCGGCCTGGCTGCAGCGGCCTCTCGGCAGGCATCTTTCTGGTGCTGCCTCCGTGCCCCTCCCATCACCTGATGCTCGTGTTCCTGAATCTTCACGCGTGTGCTCTGTGCAGCCACCTCACGGGCTCCCTGAGAAGGAAGACAGTGTCTCACACTGGTCAGAATGCTCTTCTCTGTCCACTGAATAGTCCAACACAGAATCATTCCTCTGTGATTATTTATGCTTTGTTATGTAGAACTGGAATAAAGAAAAAGTGAATTTAGACATTACAGCCATCAGGTTGAAGCTTAGTAATTGCATTAGGGAATTAAATGGAAGCATTTGAGCTTCTCGAGTTCTAATTCCACATCTTCGTATCCCCATCACCCCCCATACCCAGTGTCTAACAGAGCTCTTGGTCTAGGAGTTTCTTGATAAATGCTTACTGAATTGAACTGGACTGAGCTTAACATTCCCACCCAGAGTTAGAAGCCAGTCCCTGAATAAATTGCATTTAGAATATGAGTTTGATGTTACTGTGGTAAGGGGTATCCTACACGTCATAATTCCTAGTCAATATCGGGTATTTAGTCAAATAGACTCAAGTATAGAGAAGCATAGGCCCATCTGGCAAAAGGGCAAGGCACGCTGCTTTAGGTCCAGGTCCCCAATATCAACTATGAAAATAAAACGTCAACTCCAATGACAGCCCTGTCCTCAGCTGGTCACTGTTTATGCTAACAATTATAAACAGCTTGAACTTGCTGTCCTGAGAGGCAACACACCCTCCATTCTCTCTGCAGTGTAGCTGCCTTGGTGGATGGAACATGCCCCTCCTCCCTCCCTCTCCCTATCCCTCCCTCCCCCCTCCTCTCTCCCTCCCTCTCCCCTCCTCTCTCCCTCCTTCCCCTCTCCTTCTTCCTATCTTCTCTCACCTTTCTCCCCCCACCTTCTCTCCTGGACAAGGGGCAGAAGAGAGGAGATCTCCGGAATCTTCTGCTTCATCCAAGCAGCTTGGGGGCAGCATCAACAGCTGCAATTTGGCTGCCCCAGCAGGTGCCTCAGGGCAGCCTTTCTAATGGGAATCCTGGAATCATGTCTTTCCTTAATGTGTCCTAAAGGCTGGAGGACATGAAGTGAAACAATGCTCCATGCTCAGTCCTGTGATTTTGTGTAATTATTGGACTTACTTTGAAATTTAACTAAATGATACCCAAGGTAGAGCATGAAAAAAAAGAAAAAACAGGCTATGGTGTTTGAAAAACAAACAAAACCGTTTGGTTTGTTGGTTTGTTCTTAGACCTTCACAGGCTCCTAGGTCACACGTTTCAGTTTCTTAGCAAGTGGCATTCTCTGCAGAAGCTGTGTCAGTCTCTGTTTGATGATGTCAGCCACAGCAGAAAGAAGCACTCCGTAGGCCCCGTGCTCAGCACCTTGGCGTGAGCTCCTGCCATCTTCTGTTCATGCTCATCACAGCTCTGTGCAGTGGGCATCCTCCTGATCCCTGTGGGAGGATGGAGGATGGAGGCGGAAGGGTGAGTGATGGCAGGATCACATGAGGGGTCTCTCCCGAGGTAGGGAGGGGAACTGGCCCAGGACCTTAGTGCCCATCGCATCCTTCTTCCTCCTCCTCTGCCTCTCTGTGACTGTTTGACTCAGGCTGCAGGGACAGACATGAGTATGTGCAGAGCCTGTGTGCACCCCTGGGAATGTGTGCTCATATTGGCAGGGAGGGATGTGAGTGTGTACAGAGCGTGTGTGCACACCTTGGCGGTGTATGCCGGCGTTGGCAGGGACAGATGTGAGCGCGTATGGAATGTGTGTGCACACCTTGGGGATGTGTGCTGGCATTGGCAGGGACAGATGTGTACAGAGCGTGTGTGCACACCTCGGGGTGTATGCTGTCGTTGGCATGGACAGACGTGAGCGTGTACAGAGCGTGTGTGCACACCTGGGGGTGTGTGCTGGTGTTGATAGGGACAGATGTGTACAGAGCGTGTGTGCACACCTGGGGGTGTGTGCTTATGATGTTTTGTAACCGGCAAATACGTGGCCTGTTGCATCGGGCGGCCCTGCGCCCATGCTGAGCCCGTCAGTGGCCCTCGGGTTGGGGTCTCCATCTGTCCAGACAGCACTCGAGTGGCTTGAGGTTTCAGATTCTTCCTCTACGGATACTTGGGCTTCCTCAGGACCAAACATCAGAACCAGCCAACTGCAAACTACAAGAACGTTCAAATGCATCTTCAGTAGGAAAAACAAAAGCAATTGGAAAAATTTTCCAACGTGACCCCGTGGTTAAGCCGTTAGATACTCCAGCCATCAGATTGAGTCACTTTAAAATTCACACCAATTAAAATGGTTGTAAGAGTTGCAGAGCTTTACCGCTAAACCTTGAAATAATTGAAGCATTCTGCTCCACTTGCTTACAAACTAGAGTTGGGGATACCTTTCAGTCCAAAGTAGCAACCTTCTAAATCCAGCTTAGATGCGAGGCTCCCACTGACACAGGAAGAGACAGTGGCCCTTGATTATTCTCCTGTGTTCAGATACTGTGTCATTTCTTTTTGTTTTTTTCTTTCTTTTTTTTTTTTTTTTTTGTATCCTGATCATCACTTCTGCTTTTCCAATTCAAACTAAAGGGAGTTTAGCTCTGTTTTGGAGAAGCTGTGGTTAGTAGTTTCTTTTCATGGTTTGCTTAATCTCTTAAGTCTGGTGCTTACATTACCCAAATAGACTTTTCTTTAGTACGACAGTGCCATAACCCAGGGCTTCTCCCTCCACATCTGCTCCCCAGGAGGCTCCCTAGGAATGGGCGCTGGAGATCCAGCCCCCCTCCATGTGCCATTTTCTTTGAGTCCAAGGTAGCTTTGGCTCAGAGAAGAAAAGAGGCCTCTGGGTTAGGTGCCTCTGACTGCTTGCTTGTGAAATGTTTAATGATAAGGCGACTTCCAAACTAATTTACACATTGATAGTTGTAGCTTGAAGTATCACCGCAGTCATAAGAACAAGAAACACTCCCATAAAGTAGATAAGCAGAAAAAAGCCATAGAAGTTTAATAAAGCGCAAATAAAATGGTGTTGTAAGAATGTCCAGTGGGAAATGCTCTCAGTCCAGCCAGATCCAGCTGTGGCGTCAGTCCAGCTGTGGTGTCCTCCTGTAAAAACATTCAGCCACATGTGGCCCTGATCGCAATCACTACTCTGAATTGTGATCCAGAATGTTCTTGGGGGCCGATGCTGGGACTGTTCCAGCAGTTCAATCTGATTGGGCGTCACGGTGGTGATGTGCTTAGCGCGGCCAGCTGGGCTGAGTGGTGGCCACCCGTGCACTCGCCACGTGCAGCCGTTATTCTGGTGATGGGGTTGCATGCGCCCCGGCTTGTCCACCTGGGCTATTAAAGTACTGGGAACCCAACCGCGGGCGGTGCCTCCCGATATGGGAGCTGTCTTTTTTATCCAGGGCCCTCTGGCGCTGCAGAACCCTGCTGCCAGTCTGAGCTCACAAGGAGGTACCGGAGGGCTCTGCTGGGGCATGGAGGTCCCTGAGCAGGTGGTCGCTTATTGCTTGTGGAGTGGTCCATGGCCTGTGAGTTTATTCTCGGGGTTTGTGTGGGCGAGGTTAACCAGTTCACAGCTGGGCACTTACCCCTTACACAGGTGACACTAGTTAAAGTGGAATCTATATTAGCTCACACGGGAGTGTGTGAGGAGCTGGGAGGGTGGGGAGGCTTGGCCTTAGCACTAGGTTCCCGGGCTCCTGACGTTTCTGCGTCTTCCAGTTGAGGGGCCGTCAGAGCCGCTGTGGGTCCTGAAGACAGTGGGTGCCATATGGACCAGGGGATGCAGAAGCCTCTAGAGGCTGCGGGAGGCAAGGAGACGGTCGCTTCCCCAGAGCCAGCCCTGCCGCCACTTCGACGTTAGATGGTGGGACCTGTTTTGAACTCCAGCTTCCAGAAATGTGAGAAAATAAGTCAGAGTTTAGGGCGCTAAATTTGGGGTGATTTAGTGGAGAAATAGAAAACTAGCCCACAAATGTGCACGCATTGAAATGTGCTCTGTCCAGGTGTTCACAGTGGTGTGAGGGAGATGGCATCAGGGTTCTGGGAACTGTGCAGTTTTACTGAAGGAAGGGGGCTCGCCACGCCTTTCCTCATATAACTGAAGGTATGTATGCCTGCCACACTGCCCAGGAGACAGGGACTAGAATTCTGACTTTATTTCTTATGGGAACCAAGCCACAGTCAGAACACGGTGAGGGCCGAGACGAGCTTCCTACAGCGTGAACTGGGAAGAGGAATCGCAAGTAGTTTGTGTTTTTCTACACAGACCTGTCCTTTTCAGGTTTTGTTAAGTTTTGGAAAAAGGGAGAAGCCAGGCACACCTCGGCGAGGGACAGTGTTTCTGGAGGTGGTGCGGCTTCAGCCTGAAAATGGCCGTGTGGTTGGGAGGCTCAGAAACTGCCCTCCAAGGGCACTCATCTATTCCTTATTGCAGTAATACCTCGTTTACAGAAATCCACAGAAATGACAGTGCGGGAGGCTTCTGGTCTGGATGGGTTTGTGTGGACCGAGGTCACGGGGTGTTGTCCCAAGTGCTAATCCTGACCTGGCAGAGGCTCTGTTCCCAAATAATTATTCCACAGTTTCAGAGCCTATATCTGAGTGATAGTCTTTTAACTTTGTTGCATAAAAGGAAACAAAGTATGTCTTGAGGGTCTAAAAATCCATGTGGTAATCATGGCTGTAAACTCATACATGGGGCTTTGGGATGGAGTGAAAACCACCGTCACCTGGCGTGGACGCTGCGTGGTATTTTTAGCATGGTGGCCTGCTCTTGCCTTGAACTCTATCTGCAGTGTGAGCAACAGCTGTGCATTTGAGAAATGTGGACAGGTCAGGCTTGCTCCTCCAGGGGCCTGCAGGCATCCGGGTGAGGGGCCTGGGATGAGGCCACATCAGTGGGAAGGAGCTTGGTTGTGTCAGCAGATATGTCTGCCTCTACAGGCCCGCAAGCCAGCCAGAACCCAGTTTTCCTTTGGTCATCTAATGCCAGAAGAAACCTGTTTCTTAGAGATTCTCATAATTTATATTAATGAACCATTTGACCGTACATAAAATGTTATAAATGCATGAGGCTTTACAACTTGGCAGATGTGTAACTCACATGTCATTGTACCAAACTGTTGAAGATATTTGTTTCACTTGAAGGTTGTTAGCATTTTATGTGCAAAGCAAATGCCAGTAGCATTTTGCAGGAGTATTTTGGAATTTTAAACACAGTGGGATAGTGCTGGGTCTCTGGGATACTGGTGAGGTGGACGTGACCTCAAGCTCTTGTAGCTTGCAAGCAGGATTGCTAAATTGTCACAACTGCAGTGCTGGAAAGTCAAAGTGGATTTCTGTAAATGAGGTATTAGTGCAATAAGGAACAGGTGAGTGCCCGTGGAGGGCAGTTTCTGAGCCTCCCAGACACCCCAGGAGGAAGCGGGGGACGGGGGCAGTTACCCACCAGAACCTGGACGGTGAAGCTGGGTTTGCCGGTGGCCCTGCTTGGCAGGTCATTACATGCAATAAGAAACAGGTGAGTGCCCTTGAGAGCGGTTTCTCGGCCCCCTTCAGAACCACAAGTGGAAGACGCTCCAAGGTGGGGGGTGGGGGTTCAGTTAATCCACAGGAGCCTGGATGGTGGAGCTGGGTTTGCTGGTGGTCCTGCGTGGCAGGTCATTACATGCAATAAGGAACAGGTGACTGCCCTTGAGGGCGGTTTCTCGGCCTGCTTCAGAACTGCAAGTGGAAGACGCCCCAAAGTGAGGGGGGGGCTGGTGGTCGGTTATCCAGTGGGGCCGGATTTGCTGGTGGCCGCTGCGTGGCAGGTCACGGCGTGGAGCGATGGGAGGGGAGTGGAGTGGGAATAGAGGATGCACCCTCCACAGCTACTGCTGGGAGTTGGCTCTGGTAGCAGAAGGGGCATAGATAGAGGGATTCCCATCAGGGGCAACACGACTGGGGTCCCACGTGTGGTGGATGCCGAGGTGTGGCTATATGTAATCTCAGTCTGCACAGCCGTCCTGGTGAGTGGGTTCAGTTACCTTCCCATCTCACATTTGAGAAATCTCGGGGGCTCACATCACAGCTAGGTGGGTTGGAACTAATGTCTCAGGCAGGACGTTGGCCCCAGAGCCCAGATCTTACCCGCCCCCGCTCTTTTCAGTCCACCAAGCTTGTAGAGAGGGTTGTGTGGTGGTGGGTGGCGGCTGAGAAACCAACACAGTAGAAGGCGGGGAGGAACTAAACCAGGCAGGAGACACAGGCAGTGCTTGGGAGGTCTGCACGGGGTGTGGGTGTGGGAGACACCTCTGGGCCAGTGAACCCCGTTCTGTGCTCCTGGCTTGCCCAACCTTGACCCTCAGCCACATGCTGCGTGCTTTAGGTGAAATCTCAGTCGCTCGTGTGGTGCGGGCATCTTTTCTCCCTGGCTTTGCCTCTCTTTAAATCACGGAGTCTCAGTGGGGATGGCGGGGCGGATGGTGGTCCATGGAATTTGCCCTCCACCTCCTCATCCTTGTCCTGTCCTGTCTGGCCTGTTACCTGAATCTGTGTCTCTTCAGAGCCTGCAAATGAGTGGAGGCCACGACAGCCTCTCGCTGACCGACCTCTCAAACTTTTATTCATCAGAATAGTGTTAAATGCCGATGCCTAGGCACCCCCATTGGACTCTACGCCTGCCTAGCATGGGTACTTTGGGGAAGGTAGAGGATTGCTGGGCTGTTCCAGGGGGGAATTTGCATTGTTGAATGTCTATTGTGTTCCTTCCAGCACTCTACTTTCCACGCACACGTGGCATTAAACCTGGAAGACCTCTGGGTGCTGTGCTGGTGAGGAAGCCCCGGCTGGACGAGGGGCTGCTGGGGCTCGGATTTGATTCCTGGGCTGGGGGCTGCGGGCTTATTCTCTTCAGTGGGTCTGCTGATGGGATGCCCTGAGAAGTCCTGCTGTGCACTCAGGGGAAGGTGCAGAGACAGGCTCAGAAAAGACAGACCATGGATTTAAAAATTCCTACTGGAAAATCTTTTATGAGCAAAGTAATTTGCATCTAACTGAAGACAATCATTGCTTGAATAATTGGTTTGTTTACAAAGTTGGTCCTATGAACAGATTAAAGTTTTCATTCATGCCTTATCTATAATGTGAATAGGAGCTATTACCGCAACTTAAATTAGCTTTAAATTTCGTATCAGATTGCAGTCCAGATTACAAACGGCTGCTTGATAATCTAATTGATAAAACGGAGGAATTTAGTGCTTGGAACCCAGAGTGAAGGGAACAGAATTGCTTTGGTTTCTCAAAAGGGTGTTGACTGAGTGGTGACCTGGGGTGAAGAGAAGTGGTTAGAGTCATTACACTCGAGGAGATGATCTGCCCCCGCCTTTCTCAGCTGTCTTCTGGACAAAACAAAGGGTGATAAATGGAAAAAATTCAGCACTGAGTTCGTCTATGCCCTGAGCTTCTCATACAGTCATTAATGGGCTGTATCTGTGAAGCCTCCATACAGGCACAAAGGAATTAGGCTAGAGTAAGGCGGCCGGCGACCTCTGGCGTCTGGACCGCGTGTCACTTCCTAAAGCCCTTTTGGGTGAAATGACAGTGGCAATGTCGTTGTTCGGAGGAGTGTAATCTCACGTATGAGATGCAGATTTTAAACACCAAAGTCAGGAAGCTTGGTGGGAGTGGCTGTCTTCCAAGTGGTTTTCTGTGCTGCCATGGATGAGGCGTGGATGTGTCATCTGTTGGTGAGATCCACTGGTGAAGGGGCTAAGCAAACCATGGAGGTCGGGGGTGTGAAGCTGCATCTCTTCTGGCATCCCAAGGAAATACATCTTGTAAAACTTGTGAATTTGACCCTGACCCTAACCCCAACCCTGAGTGTTGAAGTCTGGTGCAGTGTCTTGAGCCCTCTTCTGCATTGAGGGTGAGTGACTGTAAATGACCGATTCCTCAGTGGTGAAAGTTCAAATGTAGCTTCCCTGAGGAAGCCAGACCTCGGTCACCCGTATCTCCATTGTAAACACTGCGGCCCCTACGCGGGTGGCTGCAAGTTTCCAGGCCTTCCTTGGAGAAGCAGCCGTGAGGTGCTTGATGATTTGATAACATCAGCCACCTTCTGTCTTCTGTCTAATCACGGTACAAATGATTCTCCTACAAGGAAATGGATCTGGTTTCTTCCTGATCGTTGGAAGAAGCAGCCTGCCTAGGGACTCCACCGTCCTCTGCACTTTCACAGCGAAGCCTGTGTCTGTCTCCAAGGAGTGTCACGTGTGTCGTGGGAATCGCTTCCTTAATTCTTCCTGCTTTTGATAGCTCGGGTAGCTCTGCCTGTTTCACCCGGGATGAGCAGCGGGTGGTCTCTGGCTGCTGTGGGACTAGGGCTTGGGGGTGCATCATCACATCCGGTGGCCTGTCCAGGTGGGCATCATTGTCTTTTGCCTGTTGCCTGAGGCAGCTGTGATGCCATGGGGGTCATGCTTGTCAGGGCCAACCCAGTTCTTCCCGTGTACACCTCTCCTGCTGGAGTGCCTTTCCTTATGATGACTTGTTGAATTAACGTGGAGAATGCAGAGAGGCTCTGGGCCTCTCTCTCTCCCATTCTTACTCCCTGGAGCTGTGAAGCCCGAGAAGGGAGCCCATAGCCAGAGGCTCCTTTAAATTGAATTAGAATAAAGATTTGATTACATAGCTAAACACATTTGAAAAGAACTTCACAGATGAAATTCCAGATTCAACCCTTCAGGCCCAGTGGCCACGTTTCGGGGCTCAGCAGCTGTAGGTGGCTGTTGTCTTTCTGTGTTGGCTGAGCAGATTGGGGCGTTTCCAGTTCAGCAGGCAACTCTCTTGCATGGCTCTGCCTGTGGTGAGGGCACCTAGGCTGGAGAGCCTCGTGGGGATCCCTTAGGCCTCCGGCTGCAGCCAGGCTGCACGGTTCCTGTGCCCCGGG
This sequence comes from Macaca nemestrina, assembly GCF_043159975.1. Taxonomy (NCBI): domain Eukaryota; kingdom Metazoa; phylum Chordata; class Mammalia; order Primates; family Cercopithecidae; genus Macaca; species Macaca nemestrina. The sequence goes on from NW_027257881.1 coordinate 61,724, forward strand.
TCCTCTGCAGGCCCAGATGGATCCCACCACAGAGCCAGCACTGCTAGACTTGGGTACTGTGTGCAGACAGCAGAGGGTCACGTCCGGGCCTTGCAGGGGCTGGGGTGACTGGCCTCCTTGGCCAGGCTTCTGTTTCCGAGTCTTCAGGGGAAATGCATCCACCATCCACCATCCACACCGTGCACCAGAGGAAAACTGCAGGCTTCTCTGTGGATGGTGAATTGAGATCATGCAGAGTGACTAGGTTTGGGCTCCTGAGCAGCGTGGAACCTGATACCTTTAGGTGGAACCTGACATGCCTCCATGTGTACATGGCAAAGAGAATGCAGCATTGTCAGCTTGAATCCAGATGTGCTCCCGTTTTGAGGTGGAAGGTTCTGGGAGTATTGGCCATTGGTGATTGTGCTGCCGTGGAGGACTTTGAATGCAGGCACAGGTTTGGGATAACCCTGGTTTCCTGGTCCTGTATGTGGGCATCCCTGAATATCCCGGACTGGAGGAAGGCAGGGCAGATGGGAGGGTGACAAGAGGTGTCAGGTGTTTCCAGCTTTGGGGACTGATGCCATCAGACGGCCGAGATCAGGATGGTGGTGGCCAGGGACCAAAGCAGGGGTGCGTGGAAATGCCATGTTCCTCGGAGCATGGGGAGGACCTCTTGAACTCTATTCCTGGGCAACAGTTCTTCCATTCTCAGGAATCTGTGCCATTGTAATTGAGTAGCAAATTCTGTAATTGCTCTAATTACTTACTGTTAAGTCCCCATGCCAATTACCATAAATTAGCAACAGTGATAACAGTTTGCCTGGTCAAACCTTACCAAGAAAAACCAGTGGACCTAGTTTTAGTTGCCTCCAGTTCCCTCCAAATCAGATTCCTTAGCGGCTTGTGTCCCCACACTTGCTGCAGTTCCTCCTGGGCCTGGCAGGCACATTCCAGACATTCACATCTCAGCTCAGATGCAGGCGTGCACATTATTTATAGAAAATCGCACTGCGCTGTGATCGGCTTGAGCTGACGTTCTCTAGGTGGGAGGTGGAGGTTCAAAAGTTCTAATGGGATGAAAGTAGAAATATGAATTTTAAAAATTCACGTGTTATGAACTCTGTTCAGTGATTTTCTCTGAAATGAGAGACTATTTGCAGATGAGGCAGTCAGCCTGCAGCTCTCCTTAAATCTGTCCTAGACCTCGATGCCATCCTTCGGCCTCTTCCTGGGTGTGGGGTGCTCTGCTTGAAGCAAAACCAAAGGAAAGAACGTGGTCTGCATCACTACTGCAGCCAGCTCAACGCGCACACCCACTGGGAGGGGGGTTTGATCACTTAACATTTTAAATGCATTTAACATTAAACCAGCAAGTCAGCCAGTGCTTTCTGTACGCAAGCTGCCTGGCTCATGGGAACCTGACACTTGACTTTTAGGAAGAGAGTACTTGCTTCTGTGGAGTGTCAATATTTGCCTCATTTCTTGAGACTCTGCTCAAAGTGATGAACGTGAGTAAATTAGGACCTTTTTTTTGTAAATTGGGCCACAGACCTCTCTAGGCAGAGTCAGGGGAGTAAACGGCTGTGAAAGATGCCGCCTGATGTGAGCCACGGCCAGGCACTTTGGAACCTGGGATCCCATCTCCAGCCTTTCAAAGGACACAGACGAATATAAAATGCAGATGGGAGAGTTCATAATTTGGGCATCTCTGTTCTTTTGAAATCAAAGTGCAAAGAAAAAGTTTTGCCTTGAGGTCTTAACCCATACTTGTTTTTCTCCTGAGGTTTTAAGATTTTCTTAACTGCTTTTCTCTCCCCCAATCCTTGAGGAAGTTCTATCTTCATATCTTCTTAAAAGGTATGGTTAAAAGATATGGTTAAATTCAACACTGAAATATAAAAACATGCTTTCATATTTTTCTTTAAACTGAGGTATCTGACATTGGTGAAGAACTAACTGGGAGTATTGGTTTATTTTTATTTTTTTGAGACAGTCTTGCTGCGTTGCCCAGGCTGGAATGCAGTGGCACGATCTTGGCTCACTGCAGCCTCACCTCTTGGTTCACGCCATTCTCCTGCCTCAGCCTCCTGAGTAGCTGGGATTATAAGTGCCTGCCACCATGGCTGGTTCATTTTTGTATTAGTAGAGACGGGGTTTCAACATGTTGGCCAGGCTGGTCTTGAACTCCTGACCTCAGGTGATTCGCTCACCTTGGCCTCCCAAAGTGCTGGGATTACAGGCAAGAGCCACCACACTCGGCCTGGGATATTCTTGATTATAATTGTAACATATCCCTTTAATAAAAACAAAACAGAACAACAACAACAACAAAACAACAGCTGTCTGAAAAGTCTCGAAATTAAAGAGCTCAATTGGACAGGGATTTGGACACCAGTTGAATGGCCCAGCACACCATAGTTACATGGGCCACTCGGCCTGTTAGGTCCTTAGGGTATTTGAAGTCATATGGATATTTGCATTTCTGCCTCTGGATATCGTGTTAGTATTCGGCTAGTGTTTGAGGGCCAGGCTCAGATCCGGGAAAACAAGAGCCCCTGCCCTCACGGCACTTCTCTTCCATGTGTGTGTGTCAGGAAAATAGAAAGCATAAGATATTTTTTTCAATGAGCTGGGAAGATGGAAAAACAAGCTTAAGATGTTTACTTGTTCAGAAGAAGGGAAGTGCAAGGAACACTCAGCTTTGTTGCTGCTGAAGGAGGCCCCTGGTGGAGGCTGTTTCAGAGGTGGGGTTTCTCTGAGAAAGGTGGTAAGAGCCAAATAGGATGCCCCATCTGGTTTGCCAGAGATGGGGAAAGTTAGTATCCCCAAAACAGCTTCAGCATTCTGGCAAAGCTTTGGAAAACCAGCTACGGTGTAGGACCTTGTTGGCCGCTGGGTAGAAGGAAAACATTGCTGGTCCTGAGGACTGTACTGTTGTTCCACTGCTATAAAGAACTATCTGAGGCTGGGTAATAAGGAAAAAAAATGTTTAATCGGCATACAGTTCTGTGGGTTGTACAGGCTTCTACATCTGGGGAAACTTACAATCAGAGTGGAAGGTGAAGGGGAGGCCGGCATGTCTTCACATGGCTGGAAGGGGAGAGAGAGTGAAGGGGAAGGTGCCATGCACTTCCAAACAACCAGATCTCAGGAGAACGATCATGAGGACAGCACTTGGGGGATTGTGCTAAACCATTAGAAACCACCCCCATGAGTCAATCACCTCCCACCAGGGCTCACCTCCAACATAGGGTTAGAGTTCAGCATGAGATTTGGGTGGGGACACACAGCCACACCATGTCAGGCTTCCCATTCTTCTCCTGCACGTGCTTCGCAAATGGTTCTGTCATTGGTTTTTGTTTCTGTTGATACATAATATACGTACATATTTTCAGAGTGCATGTGATACCTTGATTCACCCCTATATTGACGAAATCTGTGTACTTGGGATGTCTTTCACTTTAAATAGTTTCTTTTCCTTGTGCTGGTTATGTTAAGTTATTCTCTCCTAGCTGTTTTGAAATACACAGTAGATGACCCACTGCCATCCCCCTGCTGATTTATCAATAGTAGGTCTCGTGTTCCCATTAGGCTGTGTGTTTGTGCACATTACCAGCCTCTGCCCATCCTGCTTATGAGTGGGCTCTGCTGGGCCCTGTTGACCACCTACTTTTGGCCTCCATGAGATCTGCTCTCAGCTCCTGCTTATGAGTGAGAACATGCGCCGTTTCCTTGCTTGGCTCGTTTGCTTAACGTAATGTCCTCCAACTCCATCCATGCTGCCGCGGATGACAGGGCTCTCCGCTGTGTGGTGGAGTATTGCTCCTGTGTGTGTTCGGGCCACGTTCCCTTCATCCCCTGTTGACGGGCACTCAGGTGATTCCAGACCTTGGCTACTGTGGATGGAAGCTGAGAGCAGTCACTGGCTTTATACTCGGGGGACGTGAGCCACTTTGATATTCTCAAGCAGCCTATCCCCAAAGCCCTCCGTAGAATGCCGCATTCGTTTGTACTCATGGCTTCTTCCACTAGGATGAACAGCTGGGAAGGGGCTTTGAGTGAATGCTTGGGTTTCTGTCTTTAATTGGTACCCAGCTACACTGGCCAAGTAGAGGTCCCAGTGACCCTGGACACTACCTCACATAAGGTCCAAAGATGCAGTTAGGTTCTTTTTTTAACTTAAAAAAAAAAAATGCTTTTGACCTGGGTAAGCTATGGCATCATCAGTTAGAGTTTTTCATATTGGAAAGGTGTATATTTTATTTTCTAAGAAGGAAAGAAATCCTGTTAAATACTCTAACCACAGATTAAATCATGTCAAGGAAAGAGGTACTATTTTGGGGGAAAATTACCCCTTCATGTCAAAGATCAAGGAGATGACTTACATTGTTTAATTGAGTTAATTATGAAATCTTAAGTGGTTTTAAGAAGATGAGCTGTGGATCCTACAAGACATGAGACTGATACTGATTTAATGTTAGTCAACCCTGACAGAATGTGGCTAATATTTAAAGCTTGCTCCAGTATTGCTTGATAGATTGTAAGTTAATGTAAAGATCTGTTTGACGCTTTTATTTTACAAAATATTATTGAGAAAAAGTTTGACAGCCAAGGAACGGCCTTCAATCAATTTCTTCCTAATTTCTATCACCAGAAAATTTTGTCCTGTTAATTCCAGAATTTACTTTTGGAAAGTTCCCGTAAGGAGAGCAGAGGTATTGGTGGTTGAATGGTGACTTGAATTTAGGTGAAGATCGTTAAATATTTCATAGTCATGTTTGTCTTGGTGGTTTTAGCAATTTTATATTAAACTTAGAACTGTGAGTCAAACCAAATCTGTTCTTTGCTTTTGTGATACTCCTTTGTATGACTATACTGGTAAAGAATGATAAAATGTGTATTGGGTATTTTTTCTGTGTAGATATTAGGATTTTTAGGGGAACAAATTAATCATTCTTCTAATATACACTGTGCTGTGTGTTGGGTCCTTTGTATATTAGTTGAATCACTCTAATGAGGACCACTTGAAAGTCTGTTTCTATAGCAGATGTTTTATATGTTGACTTGTGTTATGCAAAATCCTTCATCCTCTAAGAAGACTAAGCAATGGGTTGGAGGAATTATTTAATCACCCATTAGGTCTATTCCGAATGCCCAGAATTGAATGCAAGTACTAATTATGTTTTTGAAGTGGTGTGTGTGTGTATGGGTGTGTGTAGTGGACTCCTTTTTAGGTCATGGGAGGGAGGTAAAGCGAAGATGAGATTTGCTGATGAACATTTGTGCACATGCTAGTGGAGAAGTCATATGACTTGACTGCACCTGCGTACTCTGATTTTGGTTTCGTTAGTGTCCGTAGCCACAAGCCTCAACTGCCTCTGGGACCCACCCTGAGGGGCTGTGGTGAGGGTTATTACAGAGTCGTGCGTCTTAGTGAAGGGCACAAACGGCCTTGTGGGCCTACTTTGGCTTTGTTTGAACGTCTAGATTGTTAAACTAAGTTTAACATTTTGAGGATTATAAATTGTGATTCTTGTCTAAGAAGAGGTTTCTGTTGTCTCTGAAGACAGGAGCCCCAATACAGATGGTCCCTGGCTCCCAATGGTTACATTTGTGATTTTTTTTTTCAACCTTGTGATGGTGTGAACTAGTCACACTCAGTGCATTGTTTGGCCCAAGATGGGCTGCCTCTGGATGAACCCGTTGTAAGTTGAAACTATGATGTCAAATGCACTTTCTATTTAGGATATTTTCAGCTTATGCTGGGTTTATTGGAACAGTTTCATCCCATGGTAAGTCAGGGAGCATATGTGCTCATAAAAGTGGAGACGATCTCATAGATACCGTGAGATATAATGTCTCTGATGTTATAGAGATACGATAAAAACAATCAAGTGGGACTTGGAAGCCTTGGAGGGACTCACATGGGCGGCTCCTGGAATGCAATCTTGAGCGCCACTGGCTTCTGGATGTGACATCTGTACCTTCTGCTTAGCCCAGTGTGTTATCGGCTGCTCTCGAGGGCAGAGAGGTCCGGCGTTCCTGTGTTTAGGTATTTGAGCTGCCTTAAGAGGCTAGGTCAATTCTCACTGGTGTCTTCAGGGCTTTAGGCCTTCTGAACAAGCAGGAGGAAGCACGACTTTGTAGAGCTTTGGAAATCTCCACAGACTTCAGGGCCATCCCCTTTGGCAGGAGAGAGCCCCACTGGAGGCGAGCAGGGTGCCGTGCGGGCCTCTGCTGGGCCCAGGCATGTACGGACGTTGTGAGGGCCACAGGACACAGATCGGTCTTGGTTCACAACTGGTGTCGATGGCCACGCAGCATTTCTTCCAGGTACATGAGTGCGGGGACTTGGGTTTTGGGGTTGCCTAGTTGCTTGGAAGACCCCCATTCAGACCCCAGCCTGAGTCACCGTGACAGGCCTCCTGCTTCACACGCCACACGGAAGCCGTGGCATCGGTCACTGATGTCCACCAGGTGTCAGATGTGCGTGTGTATCTTCCTTGGTCTCGGGATGTGTCTTGTTTTGAGGTTATAGTAAACGTTCTTTACGAGGGGTTTTGGATTTTTTATGTTGTTTGCAAGGAGGCAGCAGGGAGTGCTTGAGCAATGAGATCCCCTTTCCAACCAATACAATTTCAGATCCCAGCAGGTAATTAAGGCAGCGGAGCTGTGGGATCACCTTTGCAACCAATGAGAATTCAGATCCCAGGAGGTAATGACGGCAGCGGGGCGTGTGGCAGAACCCTGAACTGTGGCTGTTTCTGGTGTCTTGCCCCGCGGACAGAGCATGCTGGGGCCTCCGTGGTCCTCTGTGGGGTGAGTGGAGCGCATGAGCTGGGTGCTGCTGGGCCCTGGCTGGCTCCCCAGCCCGGGGTTTATGCAGGACTCGTTAGACAACTTGGAACCCAGAAAGCAGCAAGAGGAGAAACGGGATTGTGCCTTTCTGGATCCTTGGTGCTTCCCAGTATCAGACACTGAGTAGGCTCTGAGGGGTCTCGCCGGGAAGACTTGCACAGTCGGCCCCCAGGATGGAGTGGGGCTGCAGCGGGTCTTGCAGGAGCTGGAAGTGGGGGTGAGTGTCTCGCAAGCGGGACCTTTCAAGTGGGCCCAGCAGGATGCATCTGTGGAAATGGTGCCACCTAACGCAGGGCTGCGGCCAGCAGGACCTGAAAGGCTACAGCGGGCTGTGTTTCTGCTCTCTCTCTCTCGAGTCTCTGCACGGTTTTCCTTGGTTTTTGTCTGTTTGGAGGACGCTTCCCCCTTTGCGCTTACCTAGCCTTCTGAGCTTCTTTGTTGAGTATGACAAAGCCCTGAGAAGGCATTTTTATCGCATAATTGTGTTATCCTGGTGGCTGGATAAATGACCTGCAAATGTGGATGACTCAGTAGCTCTGAGGGTGTTCAATATCCAAGACAGAGGTGGGAAGGAAATGTTCAGGCAGGCATCAGAGGATCTGTTCTCTGCTTTACACTGGGGCCCTGGTTTGCTGACAGTCTTCACACTCGATCCAAGATGGGGGATAATGAAGTCTCACGGATTCGGCTTCAGCTGAGAGCTGCCTCCAGCACAGTCTTGTGTGAGTAACAGTTTCTATGTTTGGTGCGAAGGGCGGGCGTCAGTCAGTTGATCTTATTTGTGGTGGTGCTTATGGTGGGCTTTCCGTAAGGAATGTAGACTTTATTAGCTTTGGCAAGGGAATCCTGAGTGATAAATTGGAAGAATGTCTCAGGAAATTCTGGAACCTGCAGTGAATCTGGAATCTGTATGAAATTGAGATTTGGATTCTCACGATTTCCTAATGCTACCCCGAAACCCAGTAGTTGAGACAGTCGTAGAGCTTCAGTTGTGCTGCCCCGGTTCCCCATTTTAAAAGGAACACGTTGCTTTCCTCTAGAATGTTCTGAGCTCTGAGTGCTGCCGGCAGAGTGACCAGCTCTCTGCATCAGAGGGGAAGCCAGGGCTGCGTTCACGGCGTCGCGGCAGCCGGGAGCTGACCCTGGACCTCAGGCACGTGTGATGCTGACCATTTTCTGTAAACTCCAAGGGTGCAGTGTTCTCCTTGGCCGTTTACAGGCTTCTGAAGCTTTTGATGTGTCTGCACTTTGTAGATTTTTCAGAAGTAGACAGCCTTTTCCCACACCCTTGGGCTGAGTTTCCTCAGAGGCTGGTGTGTGGGAAGCACCACACCCACATTCTGACAGGGAAGACTCTGGTGCCCAACTGAGGTCAGAGTGGAAATTTGTTCTTCCTTCCCTCCAGTCTGGTCCAGCTGCTCCCTGCTTGGCCAGAAGAAAATCATGCTTATTCAAGTCGTAGGCAAACCCCCGAAGTCAAACATTTGTCTTTTTTCTTTAATATGCCCATTTAGTTTATATGGAATGATAGCTAGAGAAATGCCTTTTAGGGGAAAATTAATTTCCTTAATTACAGAGAACTTTTTGGATAAAAATCAGGAGGCTATTTTGTCATAAGATCTAGTTAAATACTACAGTGGAAAGCTCCTTATATTTGATCTTACACTTGGGCCCTGTGTGCGTGTCCGCATGCTCGTGCTCATGACGCCAGGCGCAGATGTGAACTACAGGCACAGTACATACTTTCTGGTTGCTTTTTTGAACGTCTTAATTGCTTGACCTCTCCGACTCAAATGTTGAGTTATGTTGATTCTGTTCAGAATGTTTATCCCTCCGTCTAGGGTCCAGTCGTCTTTCAGGGAGGAACCGTCTTCCTCATCTCTGTCTCCTACAGTATTGTATATTTAATAGTCAAATATTTATAGGTTACATGGGTGACTGATCTGTTCATTAGGAGGAAAACAATGCCAATTTTCACATCATTATAATGGACTTGTTAAATGATTGTTAGTATAATGAAGTTTCCATGGCAAAAGAGGCTTTGCAGATGTGAGTGTAACGGACAGTGAGATGGCGGAGGACCCTGGGTTGTCCAGGCGGGTCCAGTGTCTTCACATGTGCCTTTTGAGAAGGCAGTACGAGGGTCTGCCTCAGAGGAGGAGACCTGAGGACGAGATAGAGGCCAGAGGGCTGTGGGGGTGAGGGCAAGTGTGGGGCAGGGGCAGGGTCCGGAGGGGTGCAGGGCTGAGGCCGGGGCAGTGGTAGGAGGGGTGTGGGGCTGTGAGCCAAGCTGCATGGTGGCTTCTATGAATTGGGAGACTCCAGGCAGGAATACAAGCTACTGACCCCTTGACTTCAGCCCTGGGACTCCTGACTCCCAGGGCTGAGAGGAGGTTTGCATTTGTGGTAATTTGTTGCAGCAGCAATAGGAAGCTACTGCATTGTATCTGTTCTTCACCTCCAAACCTTTGAAAAGTAACCCTGTTGTATTGGCCTTTTGTGTGCCCTAAATTCTAATGAGATGGTTTGTAGGAAATAATGGACACAAACGATGGCAGAACACAAAGTTGGACAGAAGCAGTGTCTTCTGTGGTTCTGTAGTTTGGGTCTGGGAAGTTAGATTTCGGTCAGAGTGTGTGGTCTTGTTCAGCGTATACCTGGAGTACTTGTTCAGAGCTCCTGGGGGAGTGGTCTTTAACACTGTTAGGATTAAAACTCCAAGCACATCAGGGCCAGAGTTCCTGAGTCAGTGTTAGGCGACCTTTGAATAAGAGTTGGCATGTAGAGTCTGCCCACTTTACTAGTATGAAGAAGCAAAATCTTTTTTTTTTTTTTATTTTTTGAGATGGAGTCTCGTTCTATCACCCAGACTGGAGTACAGTGGCGAGGCCTCGGCTCACTGCAAACTCCGCCGCCTGTGCTCAAGTGAGTCTCCTGCTTCAGCCTCCAAATTGCATGATTTATTTTCCTGTTTTATATACTTAGTATGTGAAAACTCTGCAAACTTTATTAATACAAATGACATGCCAGAACTTAGGAGAATCTGGTATTTTCCCATGCAAATTAGTAGTGATGTGGAATTCCTGGGCTGATTTGGTTTTATAAGACATGGGGCAGATTCTTTGCCTTATTTCCGTGGAACTAACAATTGTTAATCACCCAGCACTCTTACCTCCCCCAACAGCTCAGGTGAGGGGGGTGTTACCCCCACTGTCGTGATGAGAGGCAGGAGACTGAGGCTTAGATGAGCAGGTGACACATTACTGTCCAGCCCCACCCACCCTGTAGTTTCCTGCCATGGCTCAGCTGTCTTCCTGCAAGAAAGGACAGACACCCTGGTGCTGGGTAGAATTCCTTGTGAACCCCTTTCCATCCTCCAGGGAGTTCTTGCTTTACAGTGGTGGCTCATGGGGAGTCCTCTGGCCCACTGAGAAAGTGACTCATGTTGTGACATTACTGTCTCTGTCCGGCTGCTGTCGATTGGGTGATTTGTAAAGAGACATTTATTGCTCACAGCTCTGGAAGCTGGAAAGTCCAAGGTCAAGGCAGTCCAAGGTCAAGGCACCTGCACATCTGGTGCCCCAGGGCCTGTGGCTCACAGACGGCAGCATCTCGCCGGGTCTTGCGTGGCAGCGGTCATCTCGTCAGAACTCACGTGGTGGAGGAGCAGGAGGGCTCCTCCAGGCCTCCCAAGAAGGACACCAACCCTGGTCCTGAGAGCAGGACCTCCCAAAGGCCACACCTCTTAATGTATCCCTTCAGAGATGGTTTCAGCATGAGGTTTTGGGGACATTCAGGCCAGAGCCATTGCTCTGCTGGGGTGTTAGGGCTGCATGACATCATTACTGCAGCAGAGCCACAGCTTCTTATCTGCATTTGCTGCAGGAGAAGGACGCAGGTGCCTGTGCAAGTTGGGGTTCGGTGCAAGAAGTGGAGACCCTCTGGGAATCTTAGCAGGAGGAACTTAAGGACTTTGAGAACTGACACCTTAGGACTGTAGTTTTCTTCAGACTGTAAAAACCTTGGTGTGTGATAATACTGAACATTGCCTGAGCCCTGTGATCCTTCAAAACAGTGATGGTTAAGACATTCCCCTTCCCCACAACTGCGCCCCCACTTTTACTTCAAGAAGCCCGTTCCCATGTGGCTTAGGCTGACTGGTGGGATGACCATTTACCGAGGACAAGACCAGGTACAGGCCTTCAAACCCCCCTTCTCTGCCTTATAAGTGATTAGCTAAACTGCCTGTTCCCACTGATCAATCACTTCCCACCTTGAAATGGTTCTTCGTGGTGCATTTGCGCCTAGGGGGATGGACTTGTCTTTGACTGTCGCCTTCCACAGAGGACAGTTAGGGTGGGCAGGAAAGAATTCTCTGCTACAGGTCTGCATTCCTGGCTGTTTCCAGAAGTGGGAATTCTGGTGCCCTGGAGTGTGGGAATGGATTTCTAGTGTCCCAGCTTCAGGTGGAGTTGAAATTGAGTGAGGCAACCCACCACACCCATCTGGAGCCAGGGACTAGAGCCATTTTTAAAGTGGCAGTTTCTCCATAAGATTACCCAAAAAAATGCGCTCAGCACGTTTCTTTCTTTCTCATATGCATTTGGCCATCTAAAATGGGAATGGTGGTTTTTTGAAGCATGGATGTAGTTTTAAATTTTGAGTATTGTAAACCTTAATGTAGCTTCTTAAAATGTTTGCCTGATTATCTGGAGATTTACTAAACCTTTGGAGTGGTAATAATGAGTTGATCTATATGACTTTGCTTTCTATGATGCAATGAAAGTACTCTAATTAAAACCTCTGCAGTTGGGTCAGCACGCGATTGGCCAAAACAAATTCTGCTTTTTGGGTTTCTTTAACCAAACAAGGGAGTAGAGTGTAGGCTGAAGTGGCAAATTCATTTCAGAGCACGCCAGAGCCCTCGTGACACCACAGAGCCACACCTAGGAAGATGTGGTTTCTGTAACAAGCTTTGGAAAACCAAAGTTCAACTTAATTATCCAACTTTGTTACAGAAAAAGCTTAGACCAGATGGCCAAAGACCTGATTGTTTCATGGTTGAGACATGGTTATAAAATTGCCCTTACTTGGTGCCAATCAGTGTTGGTCCACAGTGATACTCCTCCAACCTCACTGAATAGTTTGGAGACTGATATGAGACTGTGAAAATCTCCTTAAGGTGAAAAGGTCTCTGGAGCACCTGGGAATATCTGCACACCCGTGGCCATTCCCCTATAAGATGGAAAGGACGGCTGGGTCACGCGGGAGCATCCGCACACCCGTGGCCGTCCTCTTTAAGACGGAAAGGGCTGCTGGGGTGCCCCGCAATGTCTGCACACCCGCGGCCATTGTGGCTGTCCCCCTTTCTGCTCAGTCACCTCTGTGTCCCCGCATTCAGGCTTTGGGACACTCATGAACAGCTCGTACCCTGGGCTGGTGAGGAAAGAGTGGGAGGTTGTTCTGAGGCTCTGTCACTGTCTGCCCTGTCATGAGCTGGGCAAGGCAGTGGCAGTGACCCTGGAGGAGTCTGGTCAGTGAGGGCTCCGGCAGGAAGTGCTGAGGCTTGAGGTGGCTCTGCCAGTCGTCACCAAATGTCTTCCCTCTTATTTCCATGATTCCTTCTAGTTCTGCACCTTGCACTGCAGAGTCTCTGTGTGTCTATAAATACACATGAGTTACGATACAGGTGTCTCTTTCCCCTCTTTCAGGGGCTGGGCCCAGGGAGTGAAGTGCAAGACTCCCTTACTGCTGGATGCCCACCAGCACGAGGCACTGCCTGCCCTGCTGACGAATGCCTACAGCGAGTCCTGGAAGCCTCCTTCTGAGCACCTGGCCTGTTGACGGTGTATACGGGAGACAACGGAGCTCCCCTTGCCCCACCCTGAGCAGAGACTGGGGAGGCGGGGGCAGCACTGCCCCCATGGTGCATCCTTGGTGCATGGAGGAAAGTCTGTTTAGCCGGGCGAGGTGGCGGGCGCCTGTAGTCCCAGCTACTCGGGAGGCTGAGGCAGGAGAATGGCGTAAGCCCGGGAGGCGGAGCTTGCAGTGAGCTGAGATCCGGCCACTGCACTCCAGCCTGGGCGACAGAGTGAGACTCTGTCTCAAGAAAAAAAAAGAAAAAAAAAACACAGCCCATCCTCTCAAAAGCAGGGTGACAACCACATTTACTTCTGGAATCTTAAGAAAGGGCCTGTCTCTTTGAGAGAAGAATGTGGCATGAATGTGTGTACCTCCTTTGTTTTTTTTGAGACAGTTTCCCTCTGTCACCCAGGCTGGAGTGCGGTGGTGCAATCTCAGCTCACTGCAAGCTCTGCCTCCCGGGTTCATGCAATTCTCCAGCCTCAGCCTCCCAAGTAGCTGGGACTACAGGCACCCGCCACCACGCCTGGCTAATTGTTTGTATTTTTAGTAGAGACGGGGTTTCACCGTGTTAGCCAGGATGGTCTCGGTTTCCTGATCTCTTGATCTGTCCACTTCGGCCTCCCAAAGTGCTGGGATCATAGGTGTGAGCCACCGCGCTGGGCCGTATGTGTGTACCTCTTTACAAGTCTTGCCCGATCTTTGCATTGAAAAATTATTGAAAACCTTAAGGATGTAACTGACAAGAACTTTATAGATTTCTCCAAGTAAAAATTTGGAAAAGTGAAGTGAACCCATAATTTGTTTTATTTCTGAGTCCCACACTTGGATTTTTAAATGTGGGCAAAACATCTGTATGTTCTTCAGCCTGATTTCCGTGGAATCGTGAATGAAACGTGCTGAAGTTGCCGTGCGGATTTTGTTATGTGGCGGTGACAAGTGGGGCTGGTCATTAAACAACTGGAGGGATCCCTATCCTTTCTGTGCTCTTGTTGGACACTAGGCACGTGCTTGGGTGTTTTCTGTGTGTGTGGACAAGATGAGGACAGAATTTCCAGATTCACACGGTGGTATCTTCTCCCTTTTCTGTTAAAACGTGTCTTCTGCTGCTTCTACATAGACCAAGTGTTTCTTTCTCTTGCCTGTCTACAGAAACGCTGTTTAACAAAAACTGCATTGTAAGCGTGTGAAGCTGAATTCCACATGATAAAGCAGATAGAGATGACTGAGTATACTGTTTTGTGGAAGGAAGGTTTAAAATGATTTTTAGCTTTTTCCCTGAAAGAGGGAATACTTTTAACTTTTTCCCTGAGATAGGGAATAATGAAATGGGAAAATAATTAAATTTTCCCATATAATTGTTAGATTATATTTAATTATTAGATTATTCATGTATTGCAAGGGAAAAAGGAACTAGATCACCCCATGTACCCAAATGAAAATTTAAAGGGTATGGGCGAGTTCATTTGAACTCCTTTAATTTGTTTTTGTTTGTTTGTTTTTGACAGTCTCACTCTGTTTCTCAGGCTGGGTGCAGTAGTACAATGACAGCTCTCTGCAACCCCAACCTTCTAGGCTCAAGTGATTCTCCTGCCTCAGCCTCCCCAACTGCTGGGATTTACAGGCGTTAACCACCACACACAGCTTATCACCTCTTGGAGACTAGCTATGAGTTTGGGCATTCACTGAACTATATTTTGGTTAATTCTCAAAGTTTGTCACTGTTTATCTTTAATTTGCTAAAAATCTACATATATTGTAAAATGAGTTACATTTCCTTAGCATTCACGGATTCCCTGTTAGTGGGGCAGAGACGCAGAAGGGCAGAAGGCATTCGGACATCATCTGGTTTGCAGTTGAGTGCTTTCCCCGAACACACTGGAGCTCTGGGCTCTGTGGCCCCACGGGGGTCCTCTGTCCACTGAGGGGGCCAGGTTACCTGGGAGGTCCCTCCAGCCTCTGCAATTTTGCCCTTTTCAGGTTAACATCTCATCGTTGTCCTGGACAGCACTGCCTTTCGTTCACTGACCCATGAGTGAACAGCTGGTCAGTGGCCAGTGCTGCTTCCTTCAGCTGGGAGGTGGTGATGTGATAACACTTCCGTGGAAATTGGTTCTTGGTGTATTAAGGGTTCAGTTGTATGTTTATTTTTAATCTGCACCTCTGAATTGGTCTTTTGATTGCAAAGAGATTGCTTACTGGATTTGTTTCTGAATATTTGGTGGATAACAGGAGAACCTTGCTTATCTGTGTGTTCATTTAATGTGTTTTTGCCAGGCATTTATATGGGTGTGTTAGCCCCTAGCCCACTTTCTGTGTGTGGTGGAGTCATTGAAATCATTTATGTGAAGTCTCTCTTCTATCAAGGCTAGAGGACGTGGGGTGGTGTCTCCCTAAACTAGAGGGAAATGGCATTGTTCTGCCCTCCTCCCTGGGAACGCTGGTGTTTCCAGGTCTCTGAACTTGGCTCCCACACTGGGAGAGTGGCTGTGGCTTCTGGAGCCCGTTTTGGGCGGGACTGACTCCTTCATTTGCTTTATTCCCCACCGTCTTTGCTGCTTTGTGACGCAGGGATGAGGGAGTTGGGCCCGGGGGCCTTGCCTGTGCCTGAAGGGCCCGATGCAGAAAACTCCTGGTGGGAAGGATGTTCCTTGAGGGCAGCTTTTGGAGTCTCTTCCTACTTTTAACTAAGAAGCAGCTATTCACATGGTTCTATTCTGCTGGTGTGTTTCAAAATAATTGGTGTAGAGTTGCGAAGATGTCCGAGACACCCATGATCCACTCCGGGCCAGTGCCGGGCATTGTGCTCAGATGCCTTCAGACCACATTCACATGCCAAAGATTCTTGCTTGGTTATTCTCAAACTTAAGAGAATCTAAAACGCGAGCCACGGTATGGATTTTCTCTTGAGCCCCCATGACTTTGCCTTGTATTTTGGGCATGAATGACTTCATCAAGGGGAAAGAATTTGAGGAAGGAGCCTCTGAGGCTAGGAGGGGGTGGGAAGGGGTGGGGGGAAGAGGAGGGAAAAGGAGCTGTAGAGGGAGGAACCAGGCTGGGGCTGGGGCGTCTCCCCATGATGCTCCCCCACCCCTGGCGCGAGGCCCCAGGGACTGACTGATTTTCCCACAAGAAATGTGTATAATTGCGTGTCTGTTTTGTGGGCTGGCCATTTGGATTGAGGGAATGTCTGTGTTGTGATTCCTTATTGATTCGAAGGTTGGAAAGGTTTGTGCTCAATACAGGGGTCTCTTGGTGCTATGGGAAATGTGATCGCAGCTGCCTTCTGGGTGGGGAGAGCCCTCGAGGCCATCAGTGGTGGCCGGTGTCGGCCTTCGCTTCCCTGGGTGAGCTGCCCTCAGGGTGGGAAGGGAGGCCCTCGGTGGTGGCCGCTGTTGGCCTTCGCCTCCCTGGGTGAGGGCTGCTCCATCCCCGGCTCTCCGACTCCTTGCCTGGCACCTTCCTCGTTGGGGGCCGTGATCCATCAACTTTGTCCACGCGTGTCCTGCAGACTAGTGCTGACTGCAGGTTGAGGAGTGGTCAGAGGAGGCCAGAGGAGGCCCTCGTGATGCAAAGCTAAACGTTTAATGATGGCGCTGCTGAGTGCATGAGCCACGTCAGCCCAAGAGTCTGAGTAAGAGGAAACCGCGGGGTGGAGGGAAGACTGGACAGATGGGTGCTTTCCTCGGCCCCTGGGAGCACGGCCATGTCCACGCTCAGACCTCCTGGTTTCTCCCATATTTCCATAAATAGCAAGGGAAGGATATGGGGCACCCAGGGACCTCAGGGGTATAAGCTGTGTCCTCGCGTGGCCCCAGCTGTGGCCAGTGACGTTATTCTCTTTAACCTCAGGCTTATTTTCTATAAAAACACAAAGGGACAGAAGTAGTTCAAGGGCCTGTAAAGACTTACGTAATTGTTAATAGGCCTACTTTTATGCTTTCTTATGTATTAAGAGCAAATCATGAAACAAACTCATTTCTGTTTGAAGAAATCTTTACTGCTCTCATTTTTGTGGCAAGCAGCCTTGATTCTTTGCTTAGTGAGCGTTAGTGCCCTCCTGCCCAGTGCTGCTGCCTGGCGTGTCCTCGCACACACCTCTGTCCATTGGTCTCCGTTCACCTTTCCGCCTAGAATTGTAGGAGGGGCGCTGGGATCTTAGGGCTAGAAAGAAACCCTGAAGACCACTTTTAGGGGCGACTTTTAGTCAGGGCTTCCAGAGAGACAGCCAGCCAGGTGTGCGTGTGTCTCCAGGGCGAGGCCTGCTGCAGGGGCTACAGAGTCCAAGAAGCCCCAGGACCCACAGCCTGCAAGCTATAGTCCTGAGAGGGTGTGGCTTGAAGACTTGAGAAGCGGAGGTTGCAGATCCGACCAGGGTCTGAGGAGCTGAGACCCAGGAGCACGGGCTGCAGAAGACAGATGTCACTGGCCCATCAGCCAGAGAGGTGGAGTGAACCCAGTTTTCCCCGCCTTGCTGTTTTACTCGGGCCCTGGGGGGATAGGGTGGTGCCCCCCACACCGGCGAGGATGGGTCTCCACTCAGTCCAGAGACAAACATGCATCTCACACAGAAATAATGCAGAACCAGCCATCTGGGCACCCCGGGCATGCTCAGGTTGATGCACAAAACCAATGCCGCGCGTGGCCCTGACATCTGCGTGTTCGCATCACTCCACACACATTGCTCAGTCATCACCTTGGTGAGTTTGTAAGCTCGTTGTGTGGTTCTGGGGCTCTTTGTCCCTGGTGATGAGAGGCTCCCCACTGTCCCAGCTCAGGTATGGAAGGTGATGGCACCAGCGGCTCCTTGTTTCTCAGACACCTGAGTGGGTGCTCTGTGCAGCCAGTTCAACCTGCAGCAGCATCTGTTTCCTATGCCGATTCCATTCGGAGTATGTGCCTCCCTTCTGTTGAGGGTGCAGCCTTCTTGAAGGGAAGAACTGTGTCCTCTTCGCCTATATCGCCTGTGGTGTATCTCATGGCTGAATAAGTAGCTATAGGATACCTCGGTGGCTGAATGATAGGTTCATTGGAAGGAAAACTTTATATTTTTTTTTCTTTTTGGGATGGAGTTTCACACTCAACGCCCAGGCTGACGTGCAATGGCACGATCTTGGCTCATTGCAAACTCTCCCTCCCGGGTTCAAGTGATTCTCCTCCCTCAGCCTCCCAAGTAACTGGGGCTACAGGCTTCCGCCACCATGCCTGGCTAATTTTCGTATTTTCGTTAGAGAAGGGGTTTCACCATGTTGGCCAGGCTGGTCTTAAACTCTTGACCTCAGGTGATGCACCCACCTCGGCCACCCAAAGTGCTGGGATTACGGCCATGAGCCCCTGCACCCAGGAACTTAATACCGTTTTTTTTTTTTTCCTTTAAATCGTAATGGGCTTGTTAAATGCTTACGTTTTTTTTTTTTTTAATTTATTATTATTATACTTTAAGTTCTAAGGTACATGTGCATAACGTGCAGGTTTGTTACATATGTATACTTGTGCCTTGTTGGTGTGCTGCACCCATCAACTCGTCAGCACCCATCAACTCGTCATTTACATCAGGTATAACTCCCAATGCAATCCCTCCCCCCTCCCCCCTCCCCATGATAGGCCCCGGTGTGTGATGTTCCCCTTCCCGAGTCCAAGTGATCTCATTGTTCAGTTCCCACCTATGAGTGAGAACATGCGGTGTTTGGTTTTCTCTTCTTGTGATAGTTTGCTAAGAAGGATGGTTTCCAGCTGCATCCATGTCCCTACAAAGGACACAAACTCATCCTTTTTGATGGCTGCATAGTATTCCATGGTGTATATGTGCCACATTTTCTTAATCCAGTCTGTCACTGATGGACATTTGGGTTGATTCCAAGTCTTTGCTATTGTGAATAGTGCCGCAATAAACATACGTGTGCATGTGTCTTTATAGCAGCATAATTTATAATCCTTTGGGTATATACCCAGTAATGGGATGGCTGGGTCATATGGTACATCTAGTTCTAGATCCTTGAGGAATCGCCATACTGTTTTCCATAATGGTTGAACTGGTTTACAATCCCACCAACAGTATAAAAGTGTTCCTATTTCTCCACATCCTCTCCAGCACCTGTTGTTTCCTGACTTTTTAATGATCGCCATTCTAACTGGTGTGAGATGGTATCTCATTGTGGTTTTGATTTGCATTTCTCTGATGGCCAGTGATGATGAGCATTTTTTCATGTGTCTGTTGGCTGTATGAATGTCTTCTTTTGAGAAATGTCTGTTCATATCCTTTGCCCACTTTTTGATGGGGTTGTTTGTTTTTTTCTTGTAAATTTGTTTGAGTTCTTTGTAGGTTCTGGATATTAGCCCTTTGTCAGATGAGTAGATTGCAAAAATTTTCTCCCATTCTGTAGGTTGACTGTTCACTCTGATGGTAGTTTCTTTTGCTGTGCAGAAGCTCTTTAGTTTAATGAGATCCCATTTGTCAATTTTGGCTTTTGCTGCCGTTGCTTTTGGTGTTTTAGACATGAAATCTTTGCCCATGCCTATGTCCTGAATGGTACTACCTAGGTTTTCCTCTAGGATTTTGATGGTACTAGGTCTAACATTTAAGTCTCTAATCCATCTTGAATGAATGTTCGTATGAAAAAACTGCTTTAAAGTTCATATGGAACCAAAAAAGAGCCCGCATCTCCAAGACAATCCTAAGTCAAAAGAACAAAGCTGGAGGCATCACGCTACCTGACTTCAAACTCTACTACAAGGCTACAGTAACCAAAACAGCATGGTACTGGTACCAAAACAGAGATATAGACCAATGGAACAGAACAGAGTCCTCAGAAATAATACCACACATCTACAGCCATCTGATCTTTGACAAACCTGAGAGAAACAAGAAATGGGGAAAGGATTCCCTATTTAATAAATGGTGCTGGGAAAATTGGCTAGCCATAAGTAGAAAGCTGAAACTGGATCCTTTCCTTACTCCTTATACGAAAATTAAATGCTTACGTTAATGTTTATTTTTAAAAATGTTATCTGTGACCTTTCAGCTTTTCATAGCACTTCTCGTGTGAATATTTTAAAAAGGCCCTTTAGTCGTGGGGGAGAAGGAGGTTATCCCTTTCAGCAGAGGGAGATGGAAGAACAGGCCCTGGTGGGTCTGAGCACAGGCAGTCACCCCAGCCTTGGTGCTTGCTTAGGTCTGTTCTCCGTTCACCGTAGCCGCATCCACTCTCATTGTCAGCTTAAGAATAAGCTTTTTCCTCTTTCTAATCGGAACAGTTAGTTTGTTAACCGTCACATTAAGGTATCGAGAATGATGGCTTTCAGGCCTCAGATATGACACAAGTAATAAATGCAGCTGACCCTGAACAACATGGGTTTTGAGCTTCGAAGGATCACTTATGTTAATTTTTTTTCCAACCAAACCCTTACTGAAAAAACCTGGCTTTGTGGAGGGCCGACGTTTCCTACATGTGGTTCCATAGGGTGGCCGTGGGGTCCTGTGGATACGTAGATTTGGGTAAACTCGGGGCGTGTTCTGGAATCCATGTCCCTGTGTATACAGAGGGACAATTGCAGCTTTTTAGAAGTTTGTGTCCTGCCTTGTCCTAAAAAGGTTCCAAGGTGGATGCAAAATTATTTCATTCCTTTGGTTTTCTTGGTGGGATATTGATGTTTATTCTTCAGTGTCTAATATCCTGAGTGAACAGAGTTACCGCTTCAGGAACAAAGCCAGTCTGGAAACACATATTGAGATATCCACCTTTTCTTCATGGTTTCACAAAAGGCCATGATCATATTTTATTCAGTTGAACTGTAGGAAACTGCCAGTATTTGCTGTTTTTGGCCTACAAAATGGCAAGTTCGTACGATATTAAAAACAAAGGCTTCCTGGATGGGGAAAATAGGAATCGGTAAGAACCTGAAGTTCTCTGTCATGGCCTCTGAGTCACAGGTAAATAAACCTGCGTGAGGGGGAGTTGACTGTACAGTATTTTCCTTCTGTTTTGATACTGTCAGAAAAAGGTCAGTTCCAATGTGTTGGGTCCCTTTGCCTCAGCTTTGCTGCAGAAGGGACTTGCCATTATACCTCTTGTTCCCAGTGCCCAGGAGGCTGATGCCACATAGAAGACCTGCAGGTCGGTGGATGTGAAACAGGCATCGGACACGCTGTGCACCTTGGGACGCATCTGAGAAGTGTGTGCTTGCAGCAGATCTGAGGTGAGGGCGTGTTCCATCTCCTCTCCCTTCTCTGGCTTTGCAGGCCTTTGAAGTTGGTCCTGGAAGGTGAAATTAGTTAATGCTGATTTAAGCTCCAGGTCAAAGCCTGGGGGCCGAAGAGACCCGCCCTTCACTAGGGGTGTGAAGCATTGGGCCCTCCCATCAGGAGGCAGCAGGGACTCGAGAAAGCCCCACATGCCCTCCAGTTCCCTTATGTTGAAAGTTTTTGTACTCGGCCATGCCGGGTCATTTTGGGAGGTGAGTAGGGGATTCACATGGGGGTGTGCAGTATTCTTAGGTGTCAGGTGCGAGAGTTGAATTTGTAGAAGCTGTGCAGATAGGAAAGGGCCTGGCAGGGAGTGCTGTTTACACGGAGCCGATTTAACGCGAGGTCTGTGCTCTACCTGGGTCCGTGTCTGACTGCTGTCTCCCAGTCTGCAACAGGACGTTGACGTGACTTGGCGCCATCGTCCCACTCTGTGTAGATGTCTGAGGATCTGTGCGCAGCTGCTCTGTGAGAATGCGTTGTGATAATGAACTGAGAAACAGTGAACAAACCCTGAATTGGTTAGCACTGGTTCCACGGCCACTTCTGCTGTGGTTGGAGTCATTCATAATAAAGTGTGCTGGACTGCTATGCAGAGCTCTGAATTTCAGAGGCCCTTTAACTTGGCAGCTAACCAGTCGCTTCCTTCAGAAGACATTTGAGTCCCCTTTACCTACCAGGGTGACCCTGGGAGTTTGAAGATGAGTGAGACAAGCCCTCTGTGTCCTGTGGATTTTACTGTCCAGAGGGGAGACAGATGTGGATGGTGAAGGAGGCCCTATCAGAGGTCAGTGCACGTCAGTTTTGTTTCTTCAGCACTTGCTGTGTTCAGGGGGTGCCCCGGGCCATGTGTAGAGCATCTGGGGACCCTGCCCATGGCATCCCAGGCACAGCTAGCATCTGCGCCATCTTCATACTTGGCCTGAGTTTTGGGGAAGTACCGAGGATGGCTTCTGCCTTTGCTGGAGAGAGTTGGAAGTCAGGGCAGCCCTCCACAAGGAGATGATCGCCAGCTGATTCCTCAAGAAAGAGAGGTGGTCCCCACATGGGTAGAGCAGGGCAGCATGTACAGACCTGGGTGTGGGTCTGGGGCATGTGCATCTGAGTGGGTTCTGCTGGGAGACAGCAGGGGTGAGGTGTGAAGGCAAGTTGGAATTTACAGGATAAATTATCACTAAGGCGATGCCTGGAAAACATAAAATTGGGACTCTCTGGGGTAAACGTGGACTTAGGGTGACCCTGGGCGTGGGTGTTTTCAGGCTCTGAAGGCAGAGATTTAGGAAATTGGGGCAGAGCTGAGCCCCAGACGAGGATGAAGACCACCCTTGGGATGTTGAATGAGACAGGGGTGGAAACCCAGTGAATGTCCTGGGGGGTCAGTCCAGCAGGCAGGCAGCAGAGGAGACCGGTGTCCTCAAAGGCCCCTTGGGCCTACCTCTCAAAGTGCTGGGATGACAGGCATGAGCCACTGCTCCCTGCTGATACTTTTAAAATTTCTAAGCTACTCTCTCTCATACCCACTCCCGTATTTTTTTAAAAAAACCAGGTTTATGGCTATATTTTTTCCAAGGGAACCAAACAGTTACCTGTTTGAAGTACAAATAACACCGTGTTTAAAAACCGAAAATGCCACTTTGCATAGAAGTTTCCAAATACCCAGTTGGTTTGAGCCTTGCATTGCAGTGTCACTACCTGCTCTTAAATTTCTACCCGATGTATAGATAGCGAGACAGGGACGGCTCGTACATCTTCAGGTTTCAGTTCTACTACCTTGGGCTATATTTTCATTTATTTTGGCACAACTGTGGGTGTGGCAAGCAATGCCAGGGTATTTATTTTGAAGCGTGTCCAATAACAGTTGGGAAGATTTTCACATTTTTAGAATTTTCATAGTAATAGTTATAATTTACAAAGAATTTAAAATTGTGTAGTCATTATTTTGCTTTTTTCTAGATGTGCCCCGAAACAGGGTTGCTAACTATCATTCTACATCACAGGATTAATAACAGTACCCTTTTGGAGCAGATGCCTGTAATCAAGGAATTCTGCCTAGTCAGTTCACTTTAAGCGTGTTTAAAAGGTTGTCTTTATCCTAGTTGGCACCTGTGGCTATAGTTTGTTTTCACTGCTGAAGAATATTCCACGATGGAAGCCGTAATTCATCTGTTTTTCATATCGGTGGACATTTGGATTATTTTGGGTGGGTGTGTATGTCTATTCAGCCTTCATTTTTTCAGGATTTTTTGTAGAAGATAATGTAACAGTGTAACATCCTCTGCTAGGGAGCCAACACGAACCCTGATTACAGCCACACAGACTCTCACACAGACTCTCAGGCCTTGTTACCAACACACAGAACCATTTTCTTAAGTTGAAACACAGTAGCAGAACCTGAAGCCATGTGAACGGTTCCTCCGATCTTACACTTGGAATTCACTTTTTATTACTATGTCTGCTAATTAGGAAGCATATCAATTATACAGAAATCTGAGAATGTAAAATTATACGTTTATAACAGAAAAAACCTTATTTAATAGCCCAGAACACATGGCTATGTTTTTCCCTCATGCCCCACCACTGTTTTCTTTGCTTGAAATGGGAAATGACACTTGAATGCGGTTTTCTAGCGACTGTTAGCCTGACATAGTTCTTCAGAGACAGAGGATGTAAAGCACATGGAGAATTTCTGTTTGTGGAATGTGATTTCCCGGTCGCCTCATTCAGGCTGCCGCCGCCTTCCCCTCTGGCCGCCTGCATCGTGGGACGTCTGAGAAGGTCCCTGTTTCATCCTCTGGAAATTCTGAAAAGGAAGGAGAGGAGGGTGTGCAGGGTGTGGTGCATTTGTGTTGGTCTTCCAGCTTTTATTTGGAGTCTCCGCTACCTTGGTTCCTGCCTTTATGTCCCTAGCTCGTGGCTTCATCCTTGTGTCTAACTCACAGGCAGACAGATGGAAAGGGAAGTTGTATTCAGCCAACAGCTTGATCTTATTCTCAAGGCTTAAATCGACTGGGTATTTGGAGACTTCTGTGCAAATGGGCATTTTTGGTTTTTAAACACCGTGTCTTATTTGTACTTGAAATGGGGTAACTGGTTCTCTTGGAAAAAATATAGGCATAAAGCTGGTTCTTAAAAAAAAAAAAAAAAAAAAAAAAGGGAGTGGGTGTGAGAGAGTGGCTTAGAAATTACACCAGTAATGGTCGGGAGTGGTGGCTTATGCCTGTAATTCCAGCACTTTGAGAGAAGGAGGCAGGTGGATCCCCTGAGGTTAGGAGTTCGAGACCAGACTGGTGAACATGGTGAAACCCCGTCTGTACTGAAAAGATGAAAATTAGCCGGGCATGGTGGCAGGCACCTGTAATCCCAGCTACTTGGGAGGCTGAGGCAGGAGAATCACTTGTACCCGGGAGGCAGAGGTTGCAGGGAGCCAAGATCGCACCACTGCACTCCACCCTGGGCGACAGAGCAGAAACTCCATCTCAAAATAGAAAAAAACCAAAAAACTAAACAAAACAAAAACCCGGTAATGAAAACCTGATTGCATCATCTGTGATGGAGATGGCGGATTATTTCATTTTTAGTGACAGGATGAATTGGATATGTTTGCAGTATTGATTTGACAAGGGAAATGGTGAGAACCAAATGTGCCGCCCAGCTTGGGCCTCGCCGTTGGCAGAAAACCGTGGCGGGCAACAGACTGGAGACTCGGAGACCGAGGGGAGAATTCTCACGCCTTGACGCTGGTGCAGTGTGTGCTTCTGGACTCCTGCTGGAGGGAGCGGCCCCTTTGCCTTGCAGACTTTGGTGCAGTGGAGACCTTAGGACCTGCCCCTCCTGGCACACCTGTGGGTGTGGCGAGCAGTGCCAGGGCTGAGGCACAGGTGTTGAGCCAGGAACGTGGGACGGGAGAGGCTGCACACGCCGGCAGGCGTCTGCTCCAGCAGCCGGGGGTTTCCGCAAGGGGGCGGGGCGTTGGTTTTCCTCCTTGAATTTGGGTGGGGAGGGTGTCCTGGGGTGCTGTGTCTGCACTTGTGTTGCTCTGAGGTCAAGTTGTGGCCCCGAGTCCCTGTCTCTCTGCCAAAGTGAGGGTTTGCCCATTTTCAGGTCAGATTTCCCTTGGGTCCGGGCCTCTAGGAGTGGGGGGTAGTCGAAGGGGGCGTGAGCACGGTGGACGCGCGTGGGCCTGTTCCTCTCCCCTCAGCTCCTGGGCTGTGTGTGAAGAGCTGCCCAGCGGAATCACCCTCCTGCCTGGTGTTTCATTCACCAGAAATCGTTCTCACTGTGGACTCTTGAGTCAAATGTAATCCAGGAATGGAACGTGCTGTTGCTGGATGCCACACACAGCATCAGGAGCCTAGTTGGGGATTATATGATCTTACCCCACACCTTAAAAGTAAAGACTATAGTTGTCAGGCGTCTGAGCCCAAGCCAAGCCACCGCGTCCCCTGTGACTTGCACGTATATACGCCCAGATGGCCTGAAGTAACTGAAGAATCACAAAAGTGCAAATGCCCTGCCTGGACTTAACTGATAACATTCTACCAGAAATAAGTCAAAATGGCCAGTCCTTGCCTTAAGCGATGATTTTTTGTGTGTGTGAAATTCCTTTTCCAGGATCATCCTGGCTCAAAAAGCTCCCCCACTGAGCACCTTGTGACCCCCACTCCTGCCCGCCAGAGAACAAGCCCCCTTTGACTAATATTCCTTTACCTAACCAAATCCTATAAAACGGCCCCACACTTAGCTCCCTTCGCTGACTCTTTGGACTCAGCCCGCCTGCACCCTGGTGAAATGAACAGCCATGTTGCGCTCACAAAGCCTGTTTGGTGGTCTCTTCACATGGATGTGCATGACAATAGTTAAGGGGATACTGAAGTCTTTGGCAGTTCCAAGAGCTTTTTCAGTTTGTGTCGGGCCATTGTAGGCAGAAGGAAATACTTGCTTAGAGACTCTTACAGAAATGTTCGGTGCAGTGCCATTAACTCGTGGAATAAATGTGTAACTTTCCATGGCAGACCTCTGGAAAGAGATGCTCTTTGAGTGCACCCTGGCCTGCTCGCTACAAGAATCGGCCGTGTCACCCCGCTTTCCGTGGGTCTGCAGGTGTGCGTGGTCCATTGCCCTGCACTGTGGCCATGGAAGGGAAGATGATCTGGAATGCTGGCGACAGTTATCGGTGCGTGTTGATATGTGCTGCTTTCTACAGGGGAGAACATTTCTGTTTAATAAACATCTCATCTCGATGATGACTGCAAGATATTTGAGTCTCATTCAATAGTGTTTCTGGGTTCCTTCTGTTTTTAATCTGCTTTCTAGCACTAGGCAAGTGAAGACATGGAAAGTAAAAACTCATCGAACTTGTAGAGACATGGTGTTGTGTAGGAGCAGACTGTAGCCTCTGGCTCTGTTTAAAGATTGTAGTAAACCTCTTACCTGGCACGGTCAGGGTGTAAATTATCTTGTTTAATCGAAATGTGTATGAGTCAAAGCTGGCGCCTGCATTGTTGATGAAATACCAGATTTTAAGGGAACATGTCAATGTGCTGTAAGATACCAACAAAGTTCCTCACTGAGGTTCGGGGCGGGTTCGGAGCAGCTGGCCCTTAGGTCACCAGGGTCGTCTCTGGGAGCAGATGCTCAGTGTGGGCATTAGTCACTTAGCCTTTCCAGAGCCGAGGAATAGCTCTCTGTGGTGATGTTTGAAACCTGTATTTTGAGTCAGTTTGTCCCACTGGACTCGAAGTTGCCGCGTGATATCAGACCTTTGCCTCCACCGTGCGCTCGTTTTCTTGTCCCCTGATAACTGCCTCGGTTGCCCCAGCCTGACATTTGAGCCTCGTCGTTCATGGACACAGGCTCCGTGGTGGGGCCAAGGCCGCGAGTCCGGCTTGCACAATTCCTTGCCTCTCACCATGGTTTATCACATCACTCCCGGGATCTCCCATTTAGAGGAAGAGTGTCCCTTTCCTGCAGGCCCTGTGTGGTGTGGAAACCACCCCTACCTAGCTTTTTCTGTTTGAACTGTACCGTGAAGCTATTTCTGTTCTAGTCAACCGTCAGAATTTAAGGAACAGTGATTTATGTAACTTATCACACGCTTCTCAGCAATTCTTTATGAATTTCATTCTGTTGTGAAATTATTGCAGTTTTCATGGCTATGCTGGTCTCACGTTGTGGCCCTTGAAATGAATTCCCTTCCCCATTGTGTGTTAAGGTTGTGCCTGGGAGCTGTTGAGGCCTCACCTCTGCTTAGGGCAGTGGCTTTGCTCTCCTGACAACAGGAAGAATCTTATTTAGAGCACTTCTAATGTAGTTTTTGCTTCCAGACAGAGTTACTTTTTTTCACAGAGACAGCCACTAAAGTCATAAATTATGCTCAGGATGGACACACGGGTCAGCTGACAGAGTGGAGTCCAGAACAGATCCAAAGACACAAAAGCAGTTCAGTGGAATTTGAGTCTTTTCAACAAATGGTGCTGGAATTATGGGACAGCTGTATGCAAAAGAGTGAAAACAGGGAGAAATTCCTGTATGAAAATTAAGGTGGACCATAGGCCTGAATGTAAAATACCAAACTACAAAAGAAAGGGAAATTGTGGAGACCTAGGGTGAGAGCTCTTAGCCATACCATGATCCATAATCAAGGAAGAAAACAAGTAGGTAAGACTCATCAAAATTAAACTTCTAATATAAAAGACACCCCTAGGGAATTGAAGAGACACATTTTCGATAGATGGGGAGAAGATGTCTACGAACCATGCAGCCGGCAAAGGACTCGTATCCAGAATGCACAGGACTCCCACGGCTCATGACAGAGAACAAACCACCTGACTTAAAAGCGGAAGAGACCTGAACAGATGCTTCGCTGAGAAGGACGGGAGGATGGCCCGAAAGCATCTGAAATGACCTTCAGCATGACTGGTTGCACCGAGATGTGCACCGAAGCCGCAGTGAATTTGTTCACACCCCTGCTGGAGCCGCCTGACTAAGGTCTTCCAACAGCCCCAGGTGCTGGTGAGGACCGGCAGTCGGGACTCCTGTGCGATGCTGGGGTTCAGCACGGTGCAGACAGCTTGGCGGTTTCTTACAAAACTGAACTCACACAAACGTGGGTCCCAGTGACCCCAATCCTGGGTATTTACCCTAGAGAAACAGAATCTGATGTTTAAGAAAAACTGTGCCCAGATGTTAATAGCGCTGTCTATGGTTGTCCAAAACAGGTTACAATGTGCCACAGCCATATGTGGAATAATAAATACCCAGCAGCCCCGAGGCCTGGCTGTTGATCACAGGACACCCTGGGTGCACCTCCAAGCACGATGCCCAGGAAATTGTGATTTTGCGAGTGTTTTGCCACAACGCTCGCAAAAGATAGACCTGAGTCATGGGAGGACACGGAAAGGGTGGTTGCTGAGAATGGGAGGGTATGCTTATGAGGCCCCGTGAGTGGGTTTGGGGCTGTTGGACTGTTCTGCTTGTGTGATGATGATTATGGGAATATTGTGCCGAAATTCACAGAACTGAACACTGTCCACTTTACAGTAATTTTTAAAAAGTGGTAATATGCTCATTTTCGGTACTGTTTTTAATGGAAGATGGAGTTTGCAGATGATTTGTCAGGGCAAGCCTGTTTCAAGAGTTTGTAGACAATTCGTTAGGGGCCTGTCTCAGGGCCCTTGGGTTGGGTTGGGTTGGGTTGGGTTGGGTTGGGTTGGGTTGAGTTGGAAAAGTCTTCTCTGTTGTGGGCAGTAGTACGGGGCGTGGAAAGGATATTGCCAAGGAAACATGTAGAATCCTTTGAGGAAACGTGTATTTCTAACTTGCTATAAGATAGAATTGGAAATTGTAATGGTTTTGTTTTCTAGAGTCTTGGTAGAATAGGGAAGACAGTGTAATAAAAGCTAATTTTGAAATGAAGAATTTTAAAGATTTTCAACAGCAATTGCTCTAGGAAGTCACCCTGGAAATGTTTTTAAAGATGTTCAATAGCAATAGCTCTAGGAAGAGTCACCCTGGAGTTGCTTCTTGAGCATTGGTTTCCTGGCTGTATCTTCCAACTTTCATTTTTAAGTTTTGCTGTGAGTTGGGGATGTGTGGGAATAGCCATCCCAGCCCTGCAGGGGGGTGCATGTGCCCCGAGGCCTGAGGCACTGTTTCAACCTAGCTTGCAACATGGGGACTCTTGTCAGTGGCTGGAGTAAGAGTACCAGCCTGGCAGGCTGGGGGGAGCGCCAGGGTGGTCTGGGCTCTGTCCTCCCTGCCTGCAGGATGGCAGCTGGAGGAGCTCGAAGGCTGCCTGCCTCGTGGCTGTCAGCGCAGCAGCCCCTCCTGGCCCTGGAGCAATCTTTGGGTCCATGAGTCTCTGCACCGGGACTTGCCTCCTGGGAACTCCGCCACAGTCCTGAGGGCCCTGGTGCCACTTTCCCGGTGGGACCCAAGCCTCAGGCAGCTGCGACCCCAGATTCGGTTGCTTTCCCTGCCGTCTCATTGCAGCACGAGTGCTCATCTCACTCAATGTAGAACCTCAGGTTCCTTCAAGATCCCCAGAGATGGAATCTCCCAATTTAACAAGATAGTTGGTGACAAGATTTGAGCGGCACTGATTTAACTCAGCTTCCAGAGTTTAAGTTCCCAAGACACAGTCCTGCTCCTTCCCTGGCCTCATCCTGTGTGGCTGGTGTGGATGCGGGGTTTCCGGAGGGTTGGGCTGAGGCAGGTCAGCAGCCAGGGGGATGGCTCATTATTGATCGCTCAATGCCTTGAGGATAACTAGGATTAATGACCTTTATAGGGCTGTAGGTTTGGAGTATATATATATGTGTGTGTATATATACACATATTTAAACGAGGTGGACACGGTTATCACTGCATTTTTCTGACATGAAACTTGGAGAGCAGAGGGTTTAGGAAACTCCTGAAGCCACACTGTCAGCGGGACTCGGGCGGTCTTGCCTTAGACCCTGCACTGTTTGCCCCTCACCACGCTGTCAGCAGACCCGGGTGGTCTGGCCTTAGAACTCACGCTGGTCGCCCCTCCCTGCCACGTTGTGGGGTTTTTCCTGCTTCTGGGCAGCATTTGATAGCTTGTGAAACAAGACCAAGACTTACTATGAGTGGATTTGCCATTATCTGAGATCCAGAACGTTTCCTGGACCTGGCGTTGCCGATGTCACGTAAGGAAAGGTAAAAACATTTTCATTGTGGTCACTGGGGCTCCTGAAATGGTATTTTTCCCAGTGAAAGTTTACTCATAAAAATCTTTTAACTCAATACTATGTGAACAGGAAGAAATGTGTTGGGCTCTAGTTAAATGTCTCAGAGCCACAGAAGTAAATGAGGGCACCTTCCGAGCACAGCCTCCCGGAAGAGGCCAAGGACGTTTGTCTGGAGGGTTTGCCATGAAGCAGGACTTGGGCAGGGCTGGTCTGCCTAGGGAGGCCTCTGCCATGATGTAGGTTAGTTGAAGTAGTTGACGGGTGGTGGCTTGAGGTCGGTGGTCCCCGAGGAAGCCCCTAGCAAGGCCGGTTTCCGTGGGATGGAAAACTGCCGTTCAGTGGCTGTAATCTTGGCTTCACGGGTCTGACATACAATCCTGCCCTCGGATACTTGGATCCCAGCCAGGTCAGATGGCCCTGAAAGGACATTCGGACTGTGATGGCTGCACCCATTCTCAGCATCTGTAGGGTCTCCTATGTATGTCTGTGTTTCCATTTTCTTTTAGCACAATTTCTCCCAGTGAAGTCGTGAGAAATAGAAGGAAAGGTGGAATGAAGATGTGATTGAGGAAAGTGTGGTGTGGTCTTCGACCTTATTTTGCCTTGGTTGGTGCTCAAGAACTCCACCTGACCTCAGAGCTGAGCGTTTCTGCCAGGAAGTCCTGCCTTTTATCCTACCTCGAGGCCTGTTGAGACACTCCAAGAAGCTTCGTTAACAAATTGCCTTTTCCTTTTACAGCAGTTGGATATATTTGCAGCAAAACAAAGGAATAACCCCCCAATATGGTGATGAAATGCATTTAAGTATAGATAGCATTCAGTCTTGAAGGGCCTGGGATTTTAATCATCTTTGGGTCATGTAACAAGTGGTGTTGGTGATTAAAATCTCCTGACAGCTTTGTTCTGCCACGTTCCTCAGTTTTGAATGATGATCTTCCTGGTGTTGTACCTTGGGAGGGGCGTTTGTGTCAGTAGAGAGCAGAGTGGTGGTTCCCAGAGGCTGCGAAAGGACAGAGGTGAGGCCCCTGAAGGACACTGGTCTTCCTGGTTTAGGGGTTTGGGGCTCAGCCACCTTCCTGTGTCCGTGTAAATTATACCCAGGATCATTTTCACTCGCCCCACTTTAGTTGAGTATTGGAGCTTCAGGATATGTGTGCCCACGTCACCTGGGCTGTGATCCTGGAGTTGGGTGAGACTGATTCCCGGGTTTATAGAATTACTCTGGGATTATTGAAAACAGAAGCACTTGAGGCATTCATAATGCTATTTCCTGAACGTAATTTATGTTCAGTTCTTCAGAAACATTTATCTGAGGAAGCATCTATCATTTTTGTTTTCTGCCACTCAGTGCTAGAAAGAATTGTGCAACACTCAAGTGAGTGGCATTATTCCTCTCCCTCCACCATGCAAGCAAGATTAAAGGTACCTCTGGCTCCCCTCAATCTTCTCATCTGCAGGGTGCCTGGCATGGCAGTGTGCTGCCTTCCGTCTTCTTTTTGGGGAGAATTAGTTGTGTTTGTGTGTACTGCTCAGCTCAGCCTCGTGCAGTTGTGTGGATGAGGAGCTTGGATGCTAGGTGACCCTCCCAGGCCTGCCTCCCACCTCCCTAGGCCTTGTTCTAAACTGACAGATAAACAGTGTGTTTTGGAAGAGGACAGCAGCAGGGCAGGAGAGAGTTTGTTCAGACTTTCTCCTTGCACTGACGTTTGAGCCTTCATCCAGCCTGGGCACTTCTACAGAGCTGCGTTTGTGTGTTGCAAACCATTCCCTCCCAGTAACCGTGCTTTCAGAGGTTTGGAAATGTGACTTAACTCATCTTCAATTTAAAGCATACTATCAAATTTTAGTGTTGAAACTGATGTATTTTATGGCCTTTATTTGATTTCTCTTGATTTTTTTTCCCATATGAGACAGGGCATCTTAAGGGACACAGCCTGGTGTTGGCCCCCTTTCCTAAGGATGGAAGTGAATTCTGAAAGCCCTTTATGTAGGCAGCGAAGGCCTCTTTTATTTTGGCCTAGTCAGGTATATAATTCTTTTTCTCTTTGGTTTTTTTGAGACAGGCAAAAAAACCTTTTTGTTGCCCAGGCAGTGGTGTGAGCACAGCTTACTACAGCCTCAACCTCCCAGGCTCAAGTGATCTTCCTGCCTCAGTCTCCTGAGTAGCCAGGACCCACAGGCACATGTTCCATGTGTCCCCGTGCCTGACTTAGTTTTGTATTTTTTGTAGAGGTGGAGTTTTGCAATGTTGCCCAGGCTGGACTTGAACTCCTGGACTTAAGCAGTCCAGCTGTCTCAGCCACCCAAAGTACTGAGATCACAGGCATGAGCCACCGTGCCTGGCCAAGTGTGTTTCTAATTTCAAAATTAAGAGGACACCCATCCAGTTAATTACATCTCTATTGGAACATGCTGCTTATAGTGCATTAGGAAAAATCATCCAGAACTTGGAAAAGGAGCTGGACAGACACAGCCCTTCGAGGTTGTCCGATGAACCCCTGGGGTCTTTAACTATCTGGAGGGATGTACCATGTCAGACTCACTGTTGACCGGCTGAAGCCTAGGTTTCATGAGGTTATGTGTCAGCTTGTAGTACTTTCTCTGGCAGAGATGCGAGTGACTTCTGCTCAGTGACAGGCTCATCTCAGGGACTTCATGGCCTGAGGGACGGCAGCCTGTTTGAGCTGATCGAGCAATCTCGCACTACCCTTATTTTCTGAAACGCCTATGAGTGACTTCTCACACGGTCTTTGAAGCGGCTTCATGCCCGCGCTCCTTGGTAATGATCGAATGCTTTTTTTGACCCCTCATCCCTTTCTTTGGGGTGTTCCAGTCTCAGTTCTCATGATGTGTTCTGCTTCTGCAGGAATTTCTGAAGCTGCTGAGTGTAGAAAGCACTGAGGAGGCTGTGCTCCCACCCCTGTGAGCCTTCCAGGCATCATCCTCTCCCCTTGGTGAGGCAGCGTCCATGACACACCGAGGAGGCTGTGCTCCCGTCCCCCGTGAGCTTTCCAGGCATCCTCGTCTCCCCTCCAGGAGGACAGGAGGAACCTTTCAAACCCTTCTTAAACTTGTTTTCATGTCTTTGTTTTAACAGTTTTCTTTGCATCGTCTCCCTTATCCAGAAGTGAGGGTGAACGCTGAGTTATTCACGGGAGTCAAGAAACCACACGCAGCCCAAAGTGACGTTTGTTTCCCTGAAATGATTTGTGTGTGTTCACCTTAAAATGCAACTCAGTAAAACAGGTGTGTTTTGAGGAATGACTTTAAATTACCTAGGTAAAAATGTGACAGTTAAATTTCATCATCTGTGTGGGTGTCCACAACCCCCTTCTGTGATTGCGTGTGAGTTTGTGACTTGTGGTTATTTTTGAAGAAAGAAAATCTGTTGTTGAGGACTTCAGATGGTGTGCTGGGATTGTGTAGGGTGGACATCGGGGGCTTCAGTGTGTGGCTTCCTTGAAGAGGTTCAAATTAAGGCTGAGAGTCCCTACTCCAAAATGCTCCAAAACCTGAAACATTCTGAGCTTCCTCATGACACTCGAAGGAAATGCTCTTTAGAGCACTTTGGATTTCAGGCTGGGGATGGTCAACTGGAAAGTGAAATATTGCAAGACCCTTCTGGCCCCAGGAGCTTGGATAAGGACATGGAGGGGGCCTGTGCCAGGTATCCCTGGAGTGCAAGGCAGCCTGGGCTCTCTGACTGGTTTTTTGTAGGAGCCACAGAAGGGAAAAGAGGGTCAAAGTGGCCACGCCTGGCTCCTGAGAAGGCTGGACCAGAAGGAGGTGGATGCGGAGGACAGCAGTTGAGTCCCCAGCGTCCGGGACTCCTGTCCCTGGTGGAGTTGAGAGCCTCCTCTAGTTGTGGCCTCTCCGCTGTCAGCAGCCACTGAGGCCTGAAGGGAGAGGGGGCTGAGGAGAGGAGGAAGGATAGGCCTGCTTCTGGAGAGGGCCAGCATCGGCCTGTGCTAGCCTCGTTTGTTACTGCTGCGTCCAGTGTGCACGGCCGTGCCTCGTGGTGTAGCGGTTCCCGGGATGCACAGCGCTCTTGTCTGCAGTAACGTCTTTGTCTCCGACCCTTGGAGGCAAGTTACCTTTTTCTCCAGTGAAAAGAGGTAGAAAATCTTACAGAAATACATTTGCTCTAATGTCTGTTTTCCGATAAGACATGGTCACTTAGGCTAAATCTTTGTGAGGTCAAGACAGGAGGATCACTTGAGGCCAAGGGGTTGAAGACCAGCCTGGACATCATAGCAAGACCCCATCTGTATAACAGAAGTTAGCTGAGTGTGGTGGTGCGTGCCTGTGGTCCCTGGTACTCTGGAGGCTGAGGTGGGAAGATCACTTAAGGCTACAGTGAGCTGCTATTGCTCCACTGTACTCCAATCTTGGCGACAGAGCCAAGACCCTGTCTCAGAAAGAAAAGTTAAAAAAAAATCCAGAAATGTCATTTTCTTTTAAAATCATCCCAAAAGAAAAATCGTTTTTTTCTAAGAATGTAAAGGGTAACTGATACGATTCTTTCCTTGCATTGTTTCTCCTTTTCGAATATTTACAGTAGTCCGTCCACATCGTCTCTCATCTCATTACAAAGCAGCAGGTGTCTTTGAGGTTAGTGGTGTTTCTCTGTGTCGCACCTTGGAGAACAGCCAGCATGAAACCTCTTACCACGATCGTGCACATCGTTTGTAGTCCCAATTAAAATCCTCTCCAGAGACGCCTGTGCTGCTTATTATAGCAGAACTTTGGTTGTGCTGAAATGTGCATTCAGCTAATGGTTTTAAGTTCATATCTGAGATGATGCTGTATAATTCCTGAAGCATATGGGATCAGTAATGATTGAAGATAATTCTGGCCGATGTCATTTGGAGGATATTTTTCACTTCAAGTTAAAACTTCCTTCGCGATAGTCATTTTGGGATTCATTTAACTATGTGCTTTATTTCATAGCTCAAATTTTCATTAGTCATTTCATACCATAGGATTTTGAAAGCAGATTTGGCAAAACCTTTCTAACAAAATGTTTGCTTATGATGTCCCAAGGAACAGCACTCAGAATTGCTGGTAACTGTGGTACATTTTAAGGCTGATGATAGAAGTCACTTGAATGGTAAGGGCTGCTTTGTGAGGCAGATGGGGTTTGAATCCCGACCCTCCTGATATGCAAGCCCTGACCGTGGCCTTCTCTCCTCTCCCCTGGGAGATGGGAAGGTGCCAGCATCTACCTCACAGGCCGTCCTGAGAACCTGGGACTAAGGGCTTGTGTTCCTCTTGCAGGTGGCACAGACGTGGGGGCTTGACGATACACACACTGCAGGCTGCCAGTGTCAGGGTAATCCAGTTTTAGTCATAAAGGTGGGATTTGCTTTGCTCCCCTGCAGACCAGGTGCGGTGCTGCTGTTGTAGCAGGTGTGTGGATCCTCTTGGGTGGTCCTCAGGTGGACAAGGAGTCACCGATTCGGATTCCCAGTGTTAGATGTGAGGGGACCATGGACCTCATGTGTTCAGAGGGGAGGAGTAAAAAGCTTCCCTTGTATTTCCAGAACTGTCTATCCCAGGAATGCCAAACCACTGGCTTTCACCTGACGCTGTCGTAGGTGACACTGTCTGGAAATGAGGACTCATGTTCCGCATACTTGAGCCAGTACCCGTCTCCCTCCAGGGCCGTGGCCCAGCCCTCCTCATTTCGATGGGTTGCCAGCCTAGGGATCTGTAAGCCCAGAGACGTCTCCGGTCTTGGCCCCCGCTCCCCCTGGGGACTGGAGGTGGCTTCAGGAGGCTGGCGATGAATGCCTGAATGAAGCCGACTTGTGACTGCAGTTCTGTCTAAGGGCCTCCCCGGGTGTTAGATGTCAGTAAATGACACCTGTGTGTGGATCTCATGTGATGAGAGAAACAGTGGGGGAAACCAAAGCTTGTGGAGTCTACAGGTTCTGAACTTGGAGGTGTGTGCACCTGTGTACTTGGTGAGGGGTGTGACGTCCGGAATGAGTGTGCACGTGTGTCACGTTTGTGCATGTGTGGTTGAGTGTATTTAGCAGGTGTGGGTGGAGTGAGCATGTTCATGTGTGTCGTATGTATTTGAGGGTGTGTGTGGAGTGTGTACACGCATCATATTTGGTGAGTGTATTTGAGGGTGTGTATGGAGTACATACATGCGTTTGCGTGTATACTATTGGGTGAAGCGGTGGCATGTGTGGAGTAAGCATGCACACGTGTATGCTGTGTGTGGGGTTTCTAAGTGGTCCT
Organism: Macaca nemestrina; assembly: GCF_043159975.1. NCBI lineage: Eukaryota > Metazoa > Chordata > Mammalia > Primates > Cercopithecidae > Macaca > Macaca nemestrina. Next base: position 98,129 of record NW_027257881.1, read on the forward strand.
CCCCTGAGCCTGCTCCTGGGCCCTGCTGTCCTGGCAGCTTCACAGTTTGGTGCGTCTTTGATTCCGGAAGATTCTGGAACCAAATTCTGAAGCTGTGATCACAAACTTGCAGCCCTGGAGGACGCTGGCCCGTGGAGCCGGCACGAGGGTCTCTCTGCTGGCCTCTCCCTGGGCTCTGTCCACAGAAGAGCATGTCCGATGATTGAGCTGTGCGGGTCTGTGGCTCCCCAGCCTCGAGTCAGCCCTCGGTTCTGTCCCACCTCTGTTTTTCTTGCTGAGGGGCTCCGGGAAGTGGTGCCTGGGATGGCGTTTTCACCCTGGGGTTGCTTGGCCAGCTGCCCAGGTGCTGGCTGCCTGAGACCTGCTGCCGTCCTGGGTGGACGGGGCTGTCGCGGGGACATCCCTGAGCACCCGCGGGAAGGCAGGTTTAGGAAGTGCCAGAGGTGAGTGGCTTCCTCTCACACTTGATTTTCTGGAAAGTTCTGGGTCTCCTGTTTTTCCCTAAGGGAAGTTAGAAACTGAGTTTCTCTTTAGGGGAACGTCTTTGCAGAGTCTGCTGTTTGAATGTTCCCCAGGTGTGGAATACTCAGGGCCATATGTGTTTGGGAACATCCGTGTCCTGAGCGAATTCAGTAAGGAATGGAGAGAGGCCTCCTATCAGCTTGGCCTCTGTTTCCAGCTTGTTGAGGGTTGACGGCTGCTGGTATCCCAGGGAGAGTTAAACACTGGGCGGTGTGGGATGGGAATGTTTGCTCTGACAAGGACAGTGGGAAAGCATCTAAACAAACGTCGCTGTTCTCCGGGCTCCTCGGGGTCGAGCTTGTTTTGTGGTGTTGAGGGAAAGCTACCCTTGTTCCTGTTCCTCACCATTTGAAAGGTGTCCAGGACACGTTCCTCTGGAGAGGTGATGTGCGTGAGTGGGGGTCAGGTCGCAGGCTCCGAGGTTATTTGGGACCTGTCAACTGATTTCCTGAACACACAAGTGCTTGGTAAAGATGTTCCTGATTAGCTAAAACATTTCAAGAGGACGTGATAGCTGGTGGTTGTTTAAAGACTATCACAATTTTCCTGTTACTTTTTAAATGCCTGTTGAATAAGGGAGGATTCACGTATTTTTATTTTCCTGTCTGCATACTTGATATTTTGTTTTTTGTTTTTCATGTGGGTGTGCAGTTAACAGGATTTAGAAGCAGTCTCAGCCCTGGGGAGACTTCAGGGCCGCCTCAGTCAGTGCTGAAGGGAGGCAGGGATTTGGGGGCTGCTACCTCCACAGGAAGGGACACCAAGGGCCAGAGGTCAGCAATCTCAGTGAGGTCACAAAGACGGGCACACCCAGCACCCTGGCCCATGTGCCTCTCCTTCACCTTTGTCTCTGCTCAAAGCTGCTCTCCTGGGTCATCACTGGTGATCTCTAGGTGCGTGCTTGCTTCTTGCAGAAGTGGTGTCTGGCTGTGGTCAGTGTGGGCCCTCAGGACTTCCCTGTTTTTGGCTCACATCAATATTGGGCAGTGGTGTATGTTTGCTTTGGAGTGGTAGATCCGGTGGATTTTTGGCTTTGCCAACTCATTTAATGCCTGTTCTCCTAGGTGCTGGGACCCTCTCCTAAGTCGCCTGTTCTCCTAGGTGCTGGAGCCCTATCATAAGCCGCATGTTCTCCTAGGTGTTGTGACCCTATCATTAGCTGTGTGTTCTGCTAGGCGCTGGGACCCTATCGTAAACTGCTTGTGAGAGATCTCGGAGGTGCTGCTTATGAGGATCCGCTGCCTGACCTGAGGTGCAACAGTTGCAATTCAAAACCACCCCCCAGAAAAATTGTCTTCCATGAAACCCATCCCTGGTGCCAAAAAGGCTGGGGGACAGCTGGCCTAACGCGGGCTAAGATGTCAGTAGATTTTTGGACTTGGGCCTCAGTTGAAGAGGATTAGATTTTGAAAGGTGGGGTTTGAAGGCTTCTAAAGGGCAGGTTTTCATCTCCAGTGGGGCCTGGCCAGAACTGGGTAGAACTGACCCAGAAGCTGACAACTAGTCAGGCTGGCTCACTGCCTGTGTCCTGTGTGTGCAGCCTTGCTGTTTATTCAATTGTCTGGTGGTGGTGTGGATTCCATCCACAGCCTCAGAGTAGTGGAAGCCATTACTTCAAGGCTGACCTTATTTAACTTTATCAAAAAGACATGAAAATCATTTAGTATAAATCTTCCAGATACCTGTATCCTTTCTTTTCCCAGAGGCTTTTAAGTATTGCAACTTAAAAATCTTCAAAAATAACTTGAAAGGAAAACCTCTAAATATATTTTTGATGAGCACCCTTGACACCTTTAATATGTGAAGTAAATTCCCTTGACTTTTGTATTCCTAGAAACTCGTTCATGTTTGCAGATGACTTTGTATTTTGTCAACAGTGGCCACTGGTTGGTGACCATCAACACCTGCCGTGTATCATTTAGAAAGTTGGATGTGGATGTATTCACTTTTCAGACACACAAACACATGGGCTGTTTTTGGTTTTGATTTTTTTGGTTTTTTTTCTCCCCCCAGCTGAATTCAAGAAAGGGAAACAAGCAGACAGAGTAAGTACCAGAAAGCGTCTAAGTGGCTGGGTGGGGGATCCTACTATGGTGTTGGATTGTGTTCTGCCAGACATCGCTCCTCGAAAAGCTGACCCTGAAACGGCTGGCATTGCCCTCACCCTGGGACATTCGTCTGTCTCACCAGAAAATGAAGAATCTGCCAGAGTACTGTGAGTCAAATTCAGTCAGAACTCGATTAACTAAGAGGCTTTGTCTCAAAGGCCAAAACATGAGGACACATTTTTAATTTTTAAGGAGTGCTTCATTGTGAGTCAGTTCTGATGTGTACTGCATTAGGAAACCTCTGAACTTCCACGGTCAGGCCCAGAACTCTGAGAGAAAGTGGTTGTGCCCTTCCCACTGTTTTTGTCACTAGCTGTATTGATTTCCTTAAAAACCCTTTTTATATGAGTTCTATTATAGTTTGAAAAAAATTCACTTAGGTAGAACTGGAAGCGTTTGCGCCGTGTTAATACTCATGACTCGTTCTGGGTCTCGGTGTATGTGTACTGTATAAATGTACATGTGTGTATGTGGTGTACACATACTACGTGTATTTCCACTGCATGTATTTACAGTGTATAGGTATGTACACTACATTTGTGTCCTACACACGTGCATGCTGTAGGCATGCATGTACATGTGTATATGTGTGTATCTACGGGGATGATTATATGCACACTAGTTGGACACCTATCTGTTCTACATGTGTACATACATGCATGTATTTAATGCCATATACATACCTGTGTACGTGCACCATGTGGGTATGTGCACATTATTTCTGCAGATGTATATATACATATGTGCACACAAGCATGCATGTACACTATGCACACTGAATAAACTTCTGGATATGTACACAATAATACGTATACATGCTGCATATGTACGTACACTATTGCATATGTGTATACGTTTTATACGTTAGTGTACTGATGTACATTGTATACATGTGCATATGTGTACACTGCACATGTGTATGCATGCTGTAGTGCACCTACGTACATTGGATAAGAATGTATGTTATATGCATGTGTATACATATAGCAAATAGCATACCTGTGTACATACGGATGTGCATGTGTATGCCATATACATGTACATACAGGTTATAGTATACCTGTGTACACTGTATGCATATAGACGTGTGTACATGCTCTGCATGTACATACATGTTAGCATACCTATGTACATTTGCTATATGGATGTGTGTATGCTCTATGCTTGTACACACGTAGTGAACTTGTTTGTACACTATATATATTTGGATGTGTGTACACTCTATGCATGTACCCTACATGGATCTGGATGTGTGTGCACTCTGTACGCACGTAGTGCACTTATGTACACTCCACGTATTCGGATGTGTGTACGCTCTATGCAGGTACACGTGTTACAGTGTGCCATATACGTACGTTATGTGGATGTAAATGTGTGTGTGCGCTCTATGGCACCAGGAATAGGGCTCCCGCAGGGATCCAAGAACGCACCATCTCGCTGGCACCGGAGAGTGTAGGATGAAAACAGTTGTTTGTTACAACCTAGTTGAAATTTGGCAGGTTACTCTACCCTTTGCAACGATCTAGGAACAGTCACTTCATTGATGTGTGTGTTCCTGAAATCATAAACAGCTCTGTGAGGTGTGTCTCATCCCCAGACGAGAGAGGGAACTGAAACAACAATGACTCGGTCACTTAAGTGAGGTAGAACTAACAGAGCAGCTGTCTAGCTTTCTGTATTATAACTTTGTCAGCAGCTCAATGAGAAATCGGCACTCATCAGGAAATGTGTCCACTTTCTACTGTTCTTTATTCGTGGCGTATTAACTGCCTCGTGTTATTCCTCACGATGTAGCAAAATCCCTCCTAGAGTTGTGAATATAAACAGTTCATGACAAATGTAGTATCTTCTTTGTAACATTGAAAACGATATGTAAGTTCATCTTCAGATATTGTTTGGAAGGATGAGAAGGAAGGTGTTTAGGACAAAAGAATAGAGAGCTTTCAAGTAAACAGGGAAAAGAAGGACTTTGTGCAAAATATTTCCAAATTTGGAATTTGAGAATACTAAATCTCACATCTAAGATCATAGGTAGTTTTTTTTGGGGGGGGGGGGTTAAAATTAGTACTTGGTTTTCCATGCCTTTGGGAATTTCAGTCCTGATGGAGGATTGCAAGAATAATCTGATTTTTCAGAACAGAAGGGCAGTCTGTCTCAAAGGTAAATTCCAGGTTCTACCATAGAGAAATAGAAATTGCTGTCAACTTTCTGTAAGGTTCTTCAGTTCTTTCCTCTTCTGTGGTTAAAAAACCATCTCTGGGTTTAGTCTCAGCCAAGTTCCTCTTATGAGGTTGCCTTACATTTCGCACAGCTGTTGAGAGTCTTCATCATTCGTAGTTAACTTGTTAAAAGCAAAACCTTGTACTAGTTAGATCTGGGCACCTTGAAGGCAGGGGTTTGTTTTATATTTTTAATAAGCAGCAGGGTGATGGCAGGGCTAGGGCCCTTCCTCCCATCATGCATTCCTCTGAGCTTTCAGAGCTCTCACTGCATGCTGAGTGGTGTTGGCTGTTTAGGGTTTAAATAGGAAGACGAGGCTCTGCGACTTGGGACGCTCTTACTACCTTCATAGAGAGCTTGGTGACAGTTCAGCATGACAGTTTGTGCCCCTGCTGTGTATACTTTGTTACGGCCTCACAGAAAGGGTATTGATTTAAACGTGACTAATTTCTTCATGTTTATTTTTGCCTTTATTCCTAGTTACAGTCCTGATAATTTTTCTTCCTTTAAAATCTTGCTAATGGTTAGTGAATTAGTGATAAACTATATTTACGTGTTCTCTAAATCTAGCGATTTAATTGGAGGTCATTCTTCTTGCACCATGTGTCAGTGCTATGTCAGGATGGCTCAGTTTTACATTGTCAAAGGATTAACTAGAGCAGGATGCAGCCTTACTGGAAATTGCTCGTTTGTGAAATACAGGCACTTTATTTTTTGTTATACTCGAGGTGTGTTCAAATGTAAACATTTTGAGCCGTGTTAGAAGGATATACAAGATTGTAATGAAGAAAGCAGCAACTTGATCAAGTACTAGCTAATGAATTTTATGTTTTAAGTATATGGACTGTGGACCTTGGCAATCAGTTCTCATCTTGACCTTTTATTGTTTTATTAGAATCTTGCTCTGTCACCCAGACTGGAAGGGTAGAGCCCAGGAGTACAATCTCCATTCACTGCAACCTCTACGTCACAGGTTCAAGCGATTCTTATGCCTCAGCCTCCCTAGTAGCTGGGGTTACAGGGTGTGTGCCACCATGTCTGGATAAATTATTTTTAGTAGAGATGGGGTTTTGCCATGTTGGCCAAGCTGGTCTGCAACTCCTGACCTCAAGTGATCCACCCACCTCAGCTTCCCAAAGTGCTGGGATTACAGGTCTGAGCCACCATCGCTGGCCTGACCTTCTGTTCTAATATTGGTTATTCAGTCTCGATGATAGCACCTGGTTGTATTAACTTGGGGTAGAAAGCACAATTGCAATGAATCTGGTTGTGTATATACGTGCTGACTTAGCGTTCATGGCAGCACTGTGAGGTGGGCATTGTTCCTGAAGGAAGGCCGATGGGCAAGTCGGGGCTTAGATACGGGACTTGTGGGCAATCACTGCTGTCCCATGGCTGAGATCAGGCCTGTCTGTCGCCTGTACCCTGAACTCTGAACACACAAACGAGCAACTGTCAAGAGTCGGTGCTCGAGTGTGATGTGGCCTGTGGTGTTTGCCTCGCAGCGCTGCTTTGGCTCGGGGCAACAGGGCAACAGCTCCCTCCCTCGTTCGGCTGCCTGGGAGTCCCAGGAGAACCCACTGATACCGTTTATAAATGCCGGACATCGAGCGTTCTCCTTGGTACCAGCACATCTGGAATTGGACAGCTCGGTTAGATTCTCGGCCAGCAAACCTGTACAAGAGTGTGTGAACTCTGCGTTTGCTTCGCCCGGACAAAGGTGAATTCGTGGTCACTACTGGATGGCAACAGGTGTGGCCTCAGGAGCAGCACGGAGACAGGCACCCGGGTGCAGGAAGAGCATCTGCAAGAGGGGGTGGGGAAGGTGACAGACACAGGCGCGAGTTTAGCTGTTACCGTGGATGGGGGGTGGTTGGGTAAGACCAGATTTTCTCATTGTTGCCCCTTTCTGAAAAAGACCCTGAATTGACTTCTCTGTGGCTCCTCGCGCCTCCTTGTCAGGTTGGAGGAGACTGCTCTCCTGGCTCAGGCCCTGCTTGCGGCATCACGGAAGCTGCTGTTGCTTGCCCTGCCCTCCCTGTGACGTCCTCTGTGCTGTTGTCCGGGAACAGTTCTGCCGAGCAAGCTTGGACTCTGCTCCCTTCTGCTCTTGGATTTCCTGTCTGGAAAGCTTGTGTTCTTTCCTGATTTTTGATGATGCTGAGCTATGTTTTTGCAAGGATCACGCGTGCCTATAGCAGGGAGAAGCCCCTTTGCAATTTTAACATCTTGACGCTCTCAAGCAGAGCTTGCTATCGAAGTTGACAGCCTCCTGTGTTTTTGTTTTGGCAGAAACTGAATTTCAGTCCTAGGACAGCTTCAGCACACTTGATCCTAGCTCTTCTCTCTCACTGCTCCCCTCGTGTGTGGCAGAAATCATATGCCCTGAAGTTTACCAGTCCCTTCATTTGAAAATCAGTTAGTGTATGTGATCCTCATGAGAATTTTACTTTTTATAAAAGCAATCGCAAAGACTGGGTTTTGCGAAACCAGTGTTTTATGTGTATATTAATTGCACTCACAATAAGCTTTGTCTTCTAAATATTTCATGTTTCAGATTAGCCCTGGAATCATGCCCTGGAGTAGTTTTGCTATTCCGCTTTTATTTTTGGCTAAGGTAAAGTTGAGAACATTGTGATATTAGATGTAGTGAGTCCTTTTAGTTTCTTCTATGTCTGTTTTCCTTTAAGCCAGAACCAGCAGACTGATACCAGTTTGTGAGCACCTGGCATCTCCCAGGCCTTTCCTGGGTCTTCCCTCCGCTGTCTTGTGGACAGGGCAGTCATTGGTGGAAGATGAACTTGAGAATCTGTGTGTGGAATTAAGTAAATGTCATAGCTCTCTTCTGTGACAAACTGAATGACATTAAGCCCAGTAAATTGTAACAGCAGACTTTGCACATACAAAGCATTGAACACCAGGAAGGTAACCAGGCTGCGATGCTTCTGGTCCTGCACAAGACCTCCGGTATCACAGCGCATTTAACATACTGGCAGCATTGAGTGTTTGAAAATGTTGTGTATGTACCATGTCCGTGATTTTCGAGGGCCTGGATAAACACCTCTGGTTATCGCAATCTTTATCAATGGGAGCTTAAGGTTAGTACTGGGGCAGACTGTGTTTTAAAGAATTAAGGTGTCTCGAGTATGTTTCAGTTTTCCCATGAAGAAGAAACATGTCAGCTGTTCTTTCCTAGACTGTGGCTATCACAGTGCCCCACCACGGTCGGTCACATGTTTACTTCCCCTCCATTTAACCGGGCTGGGCTTGGGCCAGAGTACTTCGGTTGTCAAATGTCATATGAGGCTGAGGAACTGTCTTCTGCTTCATCATTAGCTTATGGAAACACTGTTTTCCAAAGCATACTCTCCTTTATCATTTGTGTTTATATAAAATAATGGAATGGTTATTTTAACTGTGCAGTTTCCTATGTTTGGTTATTTAATTGCAGAAAGATAATGGTTTTATTTTGCTAAAATCTGTGCTAGGAATTGTGCAAAATCTTTGTGAAATGCCCAGTTTACTAGCTTAAGTTATAGATCTTTGTATAGAAAAGAAAAAGCCTATTGCTACAAGGAGCATTGTCTTTATCGATGCAAAAAGCTTGAAACTTATTGGCCGTGTAGTAGGTAAAAATGCATCAGAATGTGACGAAAATTGAGAAAAGCATTGAAGTTTTAAAATCTGCTCTGCAGTTTTCTTCAACTCCCTTGCAAGATACTTAATTTGAATAAAAGACAGAATAAAGTGTTCCCACTGAGGAAAGTGGCAGGAGGACTGTTTAGAATGTGTTCTGAATCTGAGCAGTCCTGCCACACTCGTCTGTGATGTGGTGGTGTCCATGGTGTCACTTTTACAGAACTTTAAGAATGCCTCTGTGAATAAAATACATTTTATTCTTAGTATTTCTGTTTTGAGTTTTGAGGTGTGTAAAACATGTTAATGGTTTCTTTCCCTTACAGAATTTGCTTGTTCTTTTTTTTTTTTTTTTTTTTAAATGCCTACAAGACTCTGAAGCACATTAATCGCTTAAAAAGGAAAGAAAAAAAAAAGGGCCAGGCGTGATGGCTCACGCCTGTAATCCCAGGGCTTTGGGAGGCCGAGGCGGGCGGATTGCTTGAGCCTCGGAACTCGAGACCCAGGGAACCAGCCTGGGCAACCTGGTGAAATCCCATCTCTACGGAAAACACACAAATTAGCTGGGCATGATGGCTGCACACCTGTAGTCCCGGCTACTCCAGAGGCTGAAGAGAATCGCTTGAGCCTGGGAGGCGGACCTTGCAGTCAGTGGAGATCACGCCCCTGCTGTCAAGCCTTGACAGAGTTGGGACCCTGTCTGAAAAACAGCAACGTTCATAACGTATGGGTGAACTGCCCGGCTGCTCTGTCTAGAGTAGAATAAATCTAATTATGTTTTTGCCTTTTATTAGCATTGAAATTTTCTTAATTATCCCTTTGTTTTCATTACATTGTAGCAATATATTGCCGCTTAGAGTCTGGAACAAGTAGGCTTCTCTGGATCAGGTTCTTACTGGATGGCTAAAACTTAGAATGATTTTTCCCTTCCTTGGATGTGACTTATAGAACTTTGCCTTTTGAGGTGATGTGCTGCATTTGATAGCGGACACAGGAATGCCCGAAGAATTCACTTACAGGGCTAAAATATACGTGCTTTGTAGTGTTTCCCTCCTAGAATGAAAACGGTACCTCTCATTTGTGGGTCGATGATGCTATTTGCTGAAAACTTTTAAAATTTTATTTATTTTATTTTATTTTTTTCAGACGGAGTCTTGCTCTGTCGCCGAGGCTGGAGTGCAGTGGTGTGATCTTAGCTCTCTGCAAACTCCGCCTCCTGGCTTCACGCCATTCTCCTGCCTCAGCCTCCCGAGTACGTGGGACTACAGGTGCCCGCCAGCACGCCTGGCTAATTTTTTGTATTTTTGGTAGAGACGGGGGTTTCATCGTGTTAGCCAGGATGGTCTCGATCGCCTGACCTTGTGATCTGCCTGCCTCCTTCTTCCAAAGTTCTGGGATTACAAGCATAAACCGCCGCCCCCGGCCAAATACATGTTTGTTTACTGCCTCAGTCCTCCGTTGGGTAGCCCTGTTCTTCGTCGGATATTCAGGGAGCCGGGGGCATCTTGAGTCTTGAAAGGTGTGCTCTGCGAGATGGGAATCTTCCGGCTGCTTATTTAGGGAATCCTGCCGGCTGTCATTTACTGGAGAGCGCAGTTTCCTGGCTGCCCTGGTCTTTGAGGGGAGGGAGACTGAGGGGTCATTTTCCCACCTGGACCAATGTGTTTATTAAACCTGGTTTGTGTATCATTTGGATCTTTTTATGAAGGAAAAGCTACATCTGTGACTTTCAGATGAGTGGAAGTCATGTTAAAAAAAAAAAAAAATATATATATATATATATATATATATATATATATATATATATATATATATATATATATATATTGGCTACTATGGAGAAGTTTTGTTCTTGTGACCTGTGAATACAGTCACAGGAGAGCAGAATGTTCGCGGTGTGGGTGCTTACAGTGTACATGCAGAGTCACATTCTTCACTAGTATTACGTTAAAAAGTGACAAATAAGAGAAAAATATTTTGCTCATTACAACGTCGGTAAGAAGCTGGCAGCACTCTTGTTTTTGGAGGGGTGTGAAGGGAATATTGAGAAAGTGTCATCACCATTAGACTCGCCCACTCTGCAAATCCTGTGCCAGCTGGAGTGAGGACCCCGTGATGGAAAGATGCACCCCTGTTCCCGGAAGGAGTTGAATCTTTGTAGCGCTCAGGACGCATGGTTCATCTCTATATAAAGGCAGAGTGTGAAACGCCGTGGAGGCTGAGAGAAGCGATGTGGTTAGCAAGTATGAGTGAGACGTTTGGGGCTTGTTAGCACCTGGCGTGTGTGCAGCAAGCTTTGCTATCTGCACATGTGTGATCCTTAGAACACTGGCGTCTGGAGCCATGGGGGCTGTCGAGGGCCCCAGCTCCCGGCGGGCTGAGGAGTTCCCTGTTACCACCAGGATAACCGTGATTTTTGAAGGCTGTCACTCAATCCCAAGTCCTGGAAGGGGGCTCCTTTCAGAGAGGAAAACACCCCTAGAGCCTCAGGCAGAATTCAGTGATTTTTCTTATAATGTTGCTTAGATTTCGCAAACATGAAACCAAGAACATATTTCAGAATGCTTATGGTTCTTTTGTAACCATGGAAACAAAGTAAGTTGCAGTCGATGGGCAGTTTGCGGAAGCTGAACTGCCTACATCGTGAGCACGGCGCTCTCCCTACCGCCCTGGGCCTTGCTCCGGTTTTCTGGGGAGGCTTTGCAGGGCCTTTTGGCTGGGATACCTCTCTCATGTCCAATGTTGCTACCCCTGGTCACAGCCATACTGCTGGGCACCTGCGACGTGAGGTCACTGAGTGGACACGGAGCCGCGGGGCAGCAGTTGGTCAGGAGGTGGCATCCACATGGTCCGAAACAGGTTTCTGTTCATTAAGAATGATCATTGCAATAAAAACAGAGTGAAAGAAAACTCTACTGACCTGAGAATGCGTCCGCTGAGTTGCATAGGGAAGTGCAGTGAGGAAGGTGAGGGCTGAAAGGAAATGAGGGAGGGAGAGGAAAGGAGAGAAGGGAAGCGAAAGGGGGAGGGCGGATGGGAGTGAAGAGGGAGATGGAGGAGGAAGAAGAGAGAGGGCGGTGGGCAGGAGCCTGGGAAATGTGTCCCAGAGCCGGTTCCTGACCATCGTGGGTGCGTCAGAGCTGATCTTCCAGGAGAGGTGGCCTGGGAGGGCTGACCCTTAGGAAGTGAGGGCCAGGGGGAGCTGATTTTTTGGCCCTCAGCGGGGCTGTTGTTGACCTGAGATACAGTCGATAGTTTTCCTGAAGAGATCGTCTGCACAGCCACCGTTTGCTGCCAGGTTGGAGACAGAAGTGCTCCTCCCCATGGATTCTTTCTAGTTTGTGGATTTTTCCCAGTTTACCTGAGCAGCCTGTCAGTGGAAATGTCGGGGATTACTAACATGTCTCCATTCTACAGAGCAGTCGACCAGCTTCCAATCCTGTAGTTGTTGGGGGCACCATTCCGGTCCTGTCAGTGCCGGCCCAGCGTGGAAGCCGCAGCCCGAGGCGCTGGGAAACCTGCGGGGCTCTCACTGCCAGGGTTCTGATGGGAATCGAGCGCTGGAAGAAAGATGTCCTTAGGGCAGAGCCTGGCGAGGAGGGGGTGCTGCTGTTGCAGCAGTACATGGAATTTCAAATGACAAATGAAACAAGCTTTTAATTATGACCAGAGCCCTATGCTCTGCGTTTCTTCAAATGGAAATGTTGTGCTGAAATGAAATTGCTGTTAATCGGTTGCCTCATGCAAGATGCAAGACGGAGGGCTGGGAGCAAAGTAGAACGTGGACTTATCTACAAAGCTTCCTCCTCTCAGACTATCATCAGCTGGATGGTGCTACACAGGAATATGTGAGAATTCGTGTGAGAAAGGTGATGGGTGCAGACCTGTGTGACCGGCAGGTGTGGGGGAGGTTTGAGAGAAGCTTTTGGCTGAAGTGATGTCAGATGCAGGAGCTGAAGTGTGATGTCTGTCTGGATGGAAGAGCACACACGCCTCTGGGCTGCGGGAAACAGATAAAGGAGGAGGTGGACAGACGTGAGTCGTGTCTTAGGAATGGTAGCAATTAAGGCAGACCCAGGATCAGGCTCCCACGGGGGAGGAGTGGATATCAGGACCCAGGGAGCGTGGGGCGGGGGTCATGCCCAGGCCTCTGCGGGTCTTGCTCTTGTGTCAGCAGGGCCCTGTGCTTGCCCTCCTTAAAACTTTCCTGATCCATAAAACGGGCACGACAAAATCCACCTTGTGACACTGAAGCTTAAATGAGATGATGTACATGGTGTCTTCCTTCCCTTCCTGACACATCCTAGACTCACAGCTATGGTAGCAGCGACAGACTGGATGGAATGCTGGAGCCCCCTTGCGCCTGGTGAAGCCACATGGATTTGTGCAGTGCTGGCGACTGTCTCTGAAAGCCTTTGGTCATGGCAGTGGCAGCCTGGAGTGGCTCCTGGCATACTTGAGTCTGTGGAGTGCAAGGTTGACTGGAGCTCCGGGGCCATTGATACTGTCCAGGGGTGAGCTGATGAGGCCCTAAAACATGGGGGGAAGGCCGAGAGGACTTGGCTGCCAGAAGCATTGTAGATTTCTGGCTTCGAGAACTTGCTGACTTATGGACATAGGAAGGTAAACCCAGATGGCTCCAAAATTGTAAGTCCAGAAGAAAGGTGGGAGGGTACAATTGCTGACTAGGTCATGGTTGCCCTGTCCCTTTGTTTCTGGCCATCGTTTCTCCTCCCTCCCCCTGCCTTTGTGGGCTGGAGGGCCTGAGCCTGCACAGCGGTCTATTTCATGATGACAATGGCCGATTATTACCCTGCAGTAAGAAGTCTCTCCATTTTATTTGGCAGCAGTAGTTAAATAAATTTAAGGAGTGATGGTGTAGTAGTATTTGTTTTGTTTGTGCTTTTTTTTTTTTTTTTTTTTTTTTTTTTTTTTTTTAGTGTCATTTAACTGAATGTTATTTCCAATTTCACTGATCACTTTGAGAGGCCAAAACATGCTTTGATTTGTTATTTTGTGTTTGAGCTAGTTTATTGCCTCACAGGAATGCCAAGTATTCTGTTGTCACACATCATTAAGTATCTCAAATTGTGTTACTATAATACTTAGCTGAATTACCTCCCTTATTTTGGCTTTTAAAAATCTAAAATCTGTGTGAAACACAGGATGGTGCATCTCCATTGAGGGTTGTTGAGAAGTGTGACTTTTGCTGGCATGCTTGAGAATCAGTGACATTATTTTATAGAAACACTTTGTAACTGACAGCAAAGCTAGAAGCTCCTGTAAAGGGCAGAGTAGGCAACGTGTGATGCTTTGAGGGCCATAGAAGTCTCTGCATATATTTCTTTTGTGAAAACGTCAAAGTGTAAAAATCACTTCTGGTTCCCTGGCCAAGGCTCGGTCAGGGATCGTGGTTTGCAGACCCTTGACAGCAGCTTAGCTGAAAGCTGGTCTCCCATGCGGTGAGCAGGAGCCTACCTCATTGCTTCAGTCAGAAAGATGCTGCCCTCATGCTGAAATTTACTTCAAACAAACTTGAAAGCTCTGGCACCGCTGCTCATTTCCATACTGTTGCAGGCTATCTAAAATACGGAGGATGCCGTGGCGTTTTGATTTTGTTACTCCTCTTGAAGGGCTCTGAGATGGCTCATCGCGAGTTAGACATTTGCAAAAATGATCAAGCAGAGCTGCAGTCATCTTGCAGATCAAGTGACGTTTTTTCTGAAAGCTTGTTACAGGCTTAAATTTCTGATCCCGTTCCATCCACTGATCTTGTATGATTGGTTTTGTTTTGCACCCATTTGGGTCTGTGAAGCGTCTCCCCACCGTGGTAGAACTTTAGCTCTGATTTCATGCATGATTCGATATCCTTACTCCTCTTCTGTGAGGAGAAAGCGCTGTAGCTCCTGCGTGGTTTCCGGCCCCTCCCTGCACGCGGATGGATTGGGAGGTATTTGTGGTGTGTGAACTTGCTACCCCCAAAGGCTCCTTGTTGACTCCCCTGGACCAGACTCTTCCCTACTCCCATGGACTGCACTCCTCCCTCCTGGTTCATTCCCCGGACCACATTCCTCCCTCCTCCTCCCTGGCTCACTCCCCTGGACCACACACGTCCCTCCTGGTTCACTCCTTGGACCACACTCCTCCCTCCTGGTTCACTCCCTGGATCACACTCCTCCCTCCTGGTTCACTCCCTGGGTCGAACTCCTGCCTCCTGTTTCACTCGCTGGGCCGAACTCCACCCTCCTCCCTCCTGGTTCACTCTCCTGTGTCCCCACGCCTCTCTCCTGGTTCACTGCCCTGGGCCCCCACGCCTCCCTGTTGGTTCACTGTCCTGGGCCCCCATGCCTCCCTTCTTCTTCACTCCCCTGAGCCCCCACTCCTCCCTACTCCCCTGGGCCACTTTCCTCCCTCCTGGTTCACTCCCCTGGGTCCCCACTCCTCCCTCTTGGGGTCGTGTTAGTTTCTGCTGTGCTTGTGCCAGCACGATAAGGCTGAGTGGCAGCTCCAGGGCTATGGCTGCGCGCGCAGCTGTGGTGTTAGTGCAGAGAACTGTGGGGATGCAGCTGCCCTTGCTGTGATGCTTCGAGTGTCACAGTCGGTATGGGAAACTGGGTGGGATGTGGATGTCCCAGGAAGGGACAGGAGCCTCCCCTCAGCCTCTGTCAAACAGTTCTCAGCCAGGCATGGTGGCTCATGCCTGTAATCCCAGCCCTTTGGGAGGCCGGGGTGGGTGGATCACCTGAGGTCAGGAGTTGGAGACCAGCTTGACCAATGTGGTAATTTTTGACACGTTAAGGATTAAGGAAAATGACTCTCACTCGTTTGCCTTGCTTTTTAATTGATGATTGGTGTAGCCCAGTAGTCTGAACTTGTTAAGCAACCATTCTTACTGAAAGACTAATGTTTAAAAGTCTCTTCCTCTGGACACGTCTTTGGCTGCTGTAATCAAATGCAATGTAATCAAATGCAATGTAATCAGCACTGGTTAATGGCTTTCCTTGTTTGGCTAACAAATGCTCCTCAGAAACTTTGGTTTCTTGTTATTTTCATTTATAATTATGTTTTAAGCCTTCTAATTTTTCTAGCTTTCCTGCGAGTTGGGAATAACTGTGATGGGTGCTTAGTTTGGGATGTTGACGTATACTCTATGCCCAGCTACTATGCCATTGTGTGAACACTGATTTCTCACTTTCTCATGAAGACTGATTTCACCTAGTTTGGTAAATTCTATTAATTTTAAGGAAGGGAGTGGAATGCAACTGCTGTTAGGAGGCTTTTTTAAGGATCGGGGAAATGTTGCCATGATTATTACCGTTACAGAAGGAACATAAAAATACGTGCTGCCTTCAGTCATGATGAATATGTAAGTCCGCGTCTGGGACTGCAGAAAACGGCAGCCCCAAATCCTAAAATCGTGTGGATGTACCAAGCCCATCTGCAGGGCACTGTGGAGCAGCCTGCATTAGCCGAAGTTGGCCCACAAGCCCTGAGGGATGGTGTCTGAGTTATGATAAGGCTCTGACTTGGGATTTAACAGATCTCCTAATACTGTGATATTCTAAACAAAGACACGATAATGCCCAGGGAGCCCAGTGGGCACCTGTAGGCAGTGTAGGTGAGAAAAGGTTCCAAAGAAGATTCCTGCAGCTCAGCTAGGAGGATTCTGTAAGGCAGTAGACACATCAATGTTCACATGGGAGTGTTGAGCTATATTCATTCCTTTTAAGCAGCCAGGCTTGTGTGTGTTTTTAGGGGCACTCACATAGCGCCCCTTCCACCCTCACTGCCGGTTGTGCCTGTTTGATGTTGCGGATTTCTGTGTTAAGTGTGTCCACTCTCCAAATGTATCTCTGTCTCTAGAATATTTTAGAGTAGATCATTTATTGTTTAAACGCTTGCTTTTAGTGAGGAAGAAATCTTTAAAACGGGCCATTCAGACCCTGCTATAAATGTTGAACAATGGAATGTGTAATGTTTAACACGTCGTGTTTAAAGTAGAAGACAGTTTAATTTAGAAATCCTGTTGGAATGCCAACTTAAATTACCACCATCCGTATGCATATGGAAAAGAATGAGAGAGAATGTACAGAATTGGAATTTTGTCTATTTTGTCGAGATTCTGTAATGTATCAGGTACAAGCCTCACTTCATGATTTAAATGCATGAAGCTGAAATTACAAAACTTGACAAAAACATGCCTTTGAATAGTGAGCCTTTATCCTCCTTGAAATAGTGATTTATTCACTAAAATGTCCACCTGCAACTTTGTCAAACACATTTGTTGCATTAGTTCTCAAGTGAGCTCAGTTTTCCAGACAGGGAGATTATTATTGCTTAGTGTTTGTCCTGATGATGTTGGTGAACAGGGAAAATCCTATGATGTGGATCCTCTGTGTGTGTTACACAGCAGACGCGGCCTGCCCAACCCTCTGCCTGTAACTGGGAACCTTGACTGTCGGGATCATTGTAGAGAACCTTGAGGAAAGCAAAACAAGCCTCTGGAGTAGCAAAAGATGTAGCTGATTTCATGCAGTAAAACTTACACATTTTTCTTTAAAATGCATCCTTCGGAACCTCAGTTTGCTGATTATTTTAGAATTACTGTAGTCTGCTGACAGCAGTCGTGGGAACAGGTGCATGGCCCGGCTGGTGCAGGGGGTCTCAGAGCGGAGTCACACTGCTGACACCGAAGGAGGGGCTGGAGCCATCACGCTCGTGACTCGTGCAGATGGCCTTGGCTGACCTCCAGAAGAGAAAACGTCAGTATCCAAGGAGGAAAAAGTCTATTAATTTCATGAGTGTTTGCCTTCGCAGTGGCTACAACCCTGAGTTTGTGGCACCTGCTGTCTCTGGAATGAGGAGTCTTCCCTTCCTGGCAGACAAGCTCTAGATGGGCACAGGAGCTGTGGTTGCTGGATTGAAGAGGTTTCCTTCTTGGGGAGGTGGCCTTCGAGCCTGACATGAAGGAAGCTGTGACTGGCGGGAAAGGGCCTTGGAGACAGTGTATTTACCAGGAGGGTCAGTGACTGAGAACCATCCTGTTCCGAGTGTTGCCATTCTGGTTCTAGAGTAAACTTGGGGAGAAACAACAGCCAAAAGCCTCGAGGAATATTCTGTGATGTTGATCACGTTTGGTAGATTTGTTGCTGAGACTCTGAAATGAGAAGCCCGGGAGGTGCAGGTCTATCAGGCCGTGGGACGTGGGAGAGCTGCTGCTTCAGGGGTTGGAGTCCCCGTGCCAGAGGCTCAGTCCTGCAGAGACTTTTGCACAGTGGGCAACTGCTGCCTCTGGTTGATTGTGAGTCCCCCAGATGAATACCCATGAAAGGTACCATGTCAGTAAAGAGTCAAACTCTGTGAAGCATTTGGAGATTTATTCTGAGCCAAATGAGTTACCATGGCCCTTGATATTACCCTCAGGAGATCCTACGAACGTATTCCCGAGGTGGTCAGAGCCCAGCCTGGTTTTATAGCTTTTAGGGGGAGACATGAGACAATCGATCAAATAAATGTAAGATGTACATGGGTTTGGTCTGGAAAGGTGGGACAACTGGAAGCAGGGGTGTCCAGGTCATAGGTAGATTTGAAAATTTCCTGATTGACAGTTGGTTAAGAGAGTTGTCAGATAAGGGGTTGTGGAGACCAAGGCTGTGTCATGTGGAGGAAATCCTCCAGGTAGCTTCGGAGAGAATAGATTGTAAATGTTTCCCATCAGACTAAACGTCTAAGTTCTGTCTAATTCCAGAAGGGAGGTAGGGTGATGAGGCAAGTCCGACCCCCCAGCGATCATGGCCTGGACTAGTTTTTCAGATTAGCTTTGGAATGCCCTTGTCAAAAGCCGGGGCTGTTCAGATGGCCAAAGTGGCTTCGAATTCTAATGTTTTTACAACCAGAAGGTGATTGTGTTTTTTTCTGTGGATGACAGCCAGTGTGGTAATTAATATTTTGTTAGCAGATTAAGTTGGAAGTCAATGTGTTTTCATGTATGTTAATTATTAAATCATCAACAAACAGAGAAGGGCTTACTTTGAAACCAGCCTGAGACTCAAGAGGCTCATCAAAGAAAACGATGGACTTGGGAGAACTGATTCACGTGTTTACTGCGCCAAGTTTCAGGCATTATGAGAAGTCTGTGCTGATACATTGTGACTTGAGAACTTAAATCTTGATGGACTCTTAAGAGTGAGGCTTTTTTCTTTTTCTTTTTCTTTTTCTTTTAAACGGTCAGCGTTTCTGTCTCCTGTGTTTTGTCTTCCAGCTGTGGAGCACTTTAGGTTTGTGTTCACGTGGCGTTGTTCCCTGAACCACCAGGTTTGTGGCTCCGCGGTCCTGCCCGCCTTGATCGCGTCTTCCCCGCCCCGTGGGTTTTATCCTGAGGACGGTTCTCCGCTGTGTGGAGTGGAGGATCAGTGGACAATGGCTTTACCGACTCATTTTCTATGTAGCTCCCAGTTTCTCAAAATCATAATTGTCTTGGATTCCCTGTGAACTGGGAGTCAGGCCTTGGGCACAGTGCTGGGTGGCCTTGGGTGCAGTACTGGGGAAGGAGGGAGAGATGAGAATAGGAAGGATGGGTTTGTCAGGGGAAGGACCCCTTTGCCGCATTCCTGTGTCTGTTTTAGGTTAAAGATGAATGGCCGGATGGTGGATGTCTCCCCTGCTGTGGCTGGACCTCGCTGTGCTGAACCCTGAGCAGGGGCCCCAGCAGCTGCCTCCTGCCAGGCCGGGGCCACAGGGCTGGGCTGCTGCCTCTAGGGTGGGTTGCGAGGGCTCGTGCCAAGTTGCAAGGGTCTGCACCGCTCCTGTGTGACCTGAGGGGCATGGGGGAAGCTGGTCTGTGCTCCTTACCTGGGAGAAGTTGAGCTCACCTGGGCCAGAGCCTCTGGGGAGGTATTAAGGCAGAGGCCTGGAATTCCTGCTTTCCCCAGACAGCAAGAAAGCTCAGTGTTGCACCTGCTCTGAGATGCCCTCAGCAGCCATATATAGTTGACTTGAACATGAGGGAAGGTGCCAATTAACCCGGCTCTGTGGAGAGCTTTGAGGAGTCCAGGCCCTGGGCCCCGGGCTTTTTAATATGTTCCTTCCTGAACAAAAAAGAACAAAAGATCCCTGTGGCTGATGCCGACTGCATGGGGTAGGACATGCCGAGCTTGCGTGGGGCTTGCCCCTGAGTTTTCCTGGTGCTCCTCCCAGCTCCCACGGACACCAGCCTCTCCAGGCCGAGGCTTGTCCTGTTTAGACCCTTGTTGGTGGGGTCTGTGGTCCTGGATCGAGGGCCCAAGCACTTCTTTCATGATTATAAATGATTCACCAGAGACGCACGGCTGCCCCCAAACATCTCACGAGCATGAGATACAGCCAGTGTCGCCGCCGCAAGCTCATAATTCTAGTGGAAAGAGGAAATTTTACTTTTAATGTGCTCGTGTGACTCAGATGCAAATATTTAATTCCCGTTCAACTTTCAAGACCTTGAGAACCTCTGAGATTCCTTGAAAGCTGTTCCTTTGCCCCACGACTAACTCTCCTGTGGAAGGAGGCTGGGGTGGTCCGCGGCGTGTGGGGTCCTGCTGCGTTCTCCAGGATTCCTTAGGTTTCATCATTAGTCCCAGCTCTTCAGCAGGTGGAGCTGATTGACTCTGACATTTCCATTATATTGTTCTTGTGTTGCCTCAGTTAACTTAGAATAATCAGTATTTACCAGAAATAATTGATGGCGAGATGGGAATTATTGGTGATTCCCTGACATAGGCAGCCTGTATAGATAAGCGTGTTACACGGTGTCTGATTTCTGAGATGTTGGTCCAAACCTTCTCAGCAACACACTTTGAAGGGTAGATTCCTGTGCAGGAGAAGCTGCTTTTCCCCGAGACGCGGTGGCGGCCCCTGCACTGGCATGGCAGGGTGGGCGTGTGACTGGGCAGGGCTGGACCTGCTCCTGTCCGCCCCTGTGCGGGGCGCGTACCTCCGCACCACATGTGTGTCGAGGGTGCCTGCCTTTGTTCCCCCAGCTCGAACTCATAGAATTGTATACCTTCCTGACACATTCCTGCATAGAGATGATTAGATCTGGGGGCTGAATCTCAATCTCACATGCATGTAGGTAAATTATTCACGTAAATGACTTGGGTCCTCCACGTTCAGGGGCAGGAGGCGCGGGGTGGGTTTGGAGACAACTGCCTGGCCTCAGGAAGTTTCTCTCAGAGCCTGTTTCTTTCTCTAGCAAAGTAAATGATGCCTTCCTCACGGGGCTTGACACACGCTCAGTACTCAGATGCCGTCTGGTCTTTATTATAGTTAGTATTTGGGGAACAGCATGGCTGGTAAGAAAATGCGTTATCTTTACAATTTATAGAATGTCACACAAGGCAAGCGTGAAACCGGGACTCTACCCTAATCTGAAGGTGCTGGTGCTTAGTCTTCTGAAGCATTTTGTTGTAATTCTGGCGTGTGTCAGCCAAGTCATATGATGGCACCGCATGCGTGATGCCAGCTCAGTTACCTTGGAACGGGGAGCCTGAGGCTGCCAGGGAGCAACCCTCCTACCTCCAGCCTTCGGCGGTTTCTCTCTCTCCTTCCCTCTGTCCCTCCCTATCCCCCACTCCTCCTTTCCACTCCTGCTCCCCTCCCTACCCCCCTCACTTACTCTACAACAGAGGTCCAGACTTTGACAAATCCCAGCTGGGCCTATTTATCACTGGGCTGGGAAACCAGAGGGAAAGGGGCCCAGTTACTACAAAAATAGAGAATTGAAATAGAATGTGAACTACTTTTGCGTATTTTTTATTTTAATCTGAATATGAAAGGCAAGTATCAGCATAAAAAGGGTGCTAACTGCGCCACACAGCTCCAAGTCTGCCTTGTCGGGGCTCCGTGGGTTCCCACGCCCTGGCCTTCTCTATGAGTGTCTGGACACGCCGTGGCTGCGAAAGGAGCATTCAGTTATGGTCCTTTGAATGTTGCAGAGTCATGTTTAATAAAAAAATCTTCACGTTTACCCACAGCCAAGTCTTGATTTAATAACAGGTACTGCAGGTCTCTGGGTGGGCCTGAGCCTCTGTTTTAGAAGCAGCCGCACCATCCGAGGGGCAGGTCCGTGTGGGCTGGCAGGCGGCCTGGTCCTTGGAGCACAGGGTGGACCTGACCCAGTCCTGGCAGTGGGGGGCCTTGCAGTTCTAGAATGTAGTGATGCAACCTGTGGCATAAATAAAAAGCCTCATGTGCCCCCATGAGAAGCTGGGGCTTCCCCTCAGTACTGTGGTGTGCTGTGTTTGTGATCGTGCAGATGTAAAAGGGTGAGGGAGATGTCTAAAAACTAGGCTCCCAAAGACAGCCCTTCATGTCGGGTGCTTTCATGTGTGTATGTACACCTGTTTGACGAGTGTACACCTTCACGCGTGCACCTGTTTCACGCATGCACACCTGTTTGTGCATGTGCCTGTTTCACACTTGTGCCTGTTTCGCGTGTGTGTGTGCCTGGGCATTCCCCTTGTATTGCGTCATACGTTGTATTTTACAGATTGTTTTTTTTCAGTTTGTATCGTGAGCTTGTAACGACGTCGTGAAGAAAAGAGGGGATCCTGGCAGCCTTTGGCTCTGAGAAACGTGATGTCACGGGAACAGATGAGACAGCCCGGGTGAGGCCGGCAGAGGCCATCGTGGCCTGGGAGTCCGTGCACATCCACTGTCTGTCGCTGTGTGACAAGTGACCACAAAACTAGGGGCTTAAGGCAAAGTACACGTACGACTGTACAGCTTCTTCAGGTTGCAAATTCAGGGCAGCCTTGCTGAGCGGCTCTGGCCCAGTCCCCCGGGTCACCGTGAAGATGCTGTCCAGGGCTGCAGCCATCTGTAGGCTCAGCTGGGCTGGAGGTTCTGCTCCAGGATGCTGTGCTGACGTGTCTGCGGGCAGAGGCCTGGTCCTCCACACCTGGTCCCTCCCTGGGGCTGCCAAGTGCATTCCTGCCCAGGGCCGCTCCTTTCCCCAGAGACGTAGCAGTGCTGGTCTTATGCCCAGCGTCAAGGTGGCCGGGTCAGGAGCAAAGACTTGTTTCCCCTACTCGGCGGCTACTCCTGCAGGGCTGGGAGACAGTGGAGGTCGCGCAGGAAGGTGTTCGCTGAAGACCGTGCTCTGTGACTTGACGGGTGTTCCTCCCAGGAGGGTGAAATGGAGACTGGACGCTGGGAGCGGCATCCTGCGTGACCCCACGTGTAGTGGGCTCACAGCAGAGCTAAGTCCTTCCTTTACAGATACTTTTCAGAGTTTGCCCGTCTTTAGATTCTCTGATTAACATGTCTGAGGAGGGTCCCAGGAGTCTGCCACCTGCCAGGCCAAGGAGGTTCCCTACATGTAGCTGGTACCCTGACACCCTGAGAAATGTGACTCGAGAGGATCATCTGAGTTTCCTAAATGAGTCACCTGCCTTCTCTTCCCTTTGCTTTTATGCCTCCCCCAGGGTGGGTCAGTCCTGTCAGCCGCAGCGATACCTGCATGCTCTGGGGTTCCAAGGAGATTGGGGGTGTGTCGGGTCCCCCAGGGAGATTCGGTGACTGAGGATGCTGTCATAGCAGCCAACATGTCCCTATCGTTTTCACTTTTAATGAAGTTCAGTTACTAGGTTTTCTGAGGCACAATGATGTCCTTGTGAAAAATTGGTGATCAGGGAAGCAAGCAAGTGTGGGAAAATGATCCTGCCCTTAAATCTAAAAAATGATGAAACAGCAAAGAGCCCTGAAGAGCCCATGAACCTCCTCATGGGGCAGTGAGGAGACACCTCAGTAATGGCTTAAAAAAAAATGAGATCATACTGAAGAAAAAGTACACTAAATTTTGGGTCTCCTATGGGTAAAGAGATTGTGGTTTACATTTTGGAGGCATGCATTTATATACTTATTTATTTTTCTTTGCTGGATTTAGAATTAGTTGAAATAATTGTGTTTTATAAATTTAAAAAAATGGGGTATACGAAGTCTAATCTCTTTGTGACATTTCTGTACTGTGAGACTCCACATACAAAAGTGAAGCCCAGACTGTCTGTCTCTAATGAGCCAGAGAGAGGTGGTCATCTCCTGCAGGCCGGTCTGGTCTCCAGGCATCTGGCCATCCTCCCAGTCTTGGGCACACCTGCATCACTGGTGCTTCCTGCCAGACTGTGACTCTGCCCAGGTTTCAGGAGCACCCGGAACTGTTTTCCTAGGGCCTCCTGCTTTGTCCTGGCTCCTGGAAGCACAGGCTTTTGATGAAGGACTCTCCCCACTGCTAGGTAAATTGGTGATTGCCCCACAGTCTGTGTTTCTTGCATGGGGCGCAGAGCGTCTGGGCGTGGTGTCGTGGCCCTGGAGCCAGCTCTAGGACTGCCCGGCGGCCTTGCCTCCGCCCCTCATCTGGGAACAGGGCGGTGGGGAGGAGAAGGAAAGCAGGGTCTTGCCCCTTCTGCGTCTCGAGAACACGGGAACACATCGTCCCATTGCCTCGCACCATTCACAGCCCAGGCTTGTGTGAAGTATTATTTTATAACCTCCCCTGACAATGATGTATTTTATATAAGCAGCACATAAAGTGGTAATTTAATACCCTATCGAGGAGGATTAAACAATAAGGAGCAGATATCGCTGTAGAAAAGTTACTTTATCCGGGAAACATTTATCTACTGCAGGTGGATGTGAACCATGGCTTCCTCCTCGGTGGCTCCTGACGAGCCTATGAGATTCTGTCCTGTTCGCCACTGTTAGTTATAAGCTACACCTTTCCTTCTATGATGTTAGTTACAAGCTCTACCTTTCCTTCTATGATGTTAGTTATAAGCTCTACCTTTCCTTCTATGATGTTTATTTCTTGCCTGTTCACCACTGTTACAGTTAAAAGCTATACTTTTCCTTCTGCGATGTGTATTTCTTCCCTATTCACCACTGTTAGTTACAAGCTATACCTTTTCTTCTGTGCTGTATATTTCTTGAAGGCATGGACTAAATCCTAATTCCACAGTATTTGATGAACACGCTCAAGAGATACTTGTTTGAATGAATGGATTAATGGAAAATAGAAGTGGTGACTTCACTTTTAATTCATTATGTCAAACTTTGTTTACATGGAAAATTTTATGGTCCTTTGGATAAACAGGGCCTCTGTGCAGGGTTGTTAGAGATTGTGAGAGTGCCTCAAATGGCTCTGTGGCTCTAGGCTCACAAAGGTCTTTCAGGGACTTGGTGGCGGCACCTGTGTTGAAAACTGAGTTCTGCAAATCCATTCGAGTGACCTGCCAGCACACACAATCCTACTTCCCAATTGATTTCTGCACAGAGGCTTCTCCTGAATGCCCCAGGTGAACGTGGGTTTAGCCAGCACTGCTGGGCTTCCACAGCAAGCCAGGGTGCTGCAGGGATGAGAGAGAAGAGGGGCAGGACCAGGATCTTCTTGGGACCCAGTCCCCGTGTGGGGACGCTGCCTGGCCTGGCTCTTCTGTGGGAGGTCAGGGAAATGATGGCATGGAGGGACTGTTGGCACGAGCTGCTTGCTCAAACATAGATCCCAGTTCTGTGTGAGAGGCAAAATAGAAATTTATGTGGATATCATCAGTAACATAGCAAATATGGGCTTCTTCCCTAGGGTGGCTGTGACCCTCTTGCTCATCTGCTGAGCAAAGGCCAGGCCCGGCCTTCTGGGCCTCCACAGTGAGCTTTTCCCAAGCTCTGTCCACTCCGTGGAGATGGCCAGAGCCAGGGCAGACAATGGGGTGTTTGCCACTTTTTGTTTTTCTTTTTCGAGACGGAGTCTTGCTCTGTTGCCCAGGCTGGAGTACAGTGGTGTGATCTCGGCTCAGTGCAAGCTCCGCCTCCCAGGTCACGCCATTCTCCTGCCTCACCCTCTCGAGTAGCTGGGACCACAGGTGTCTGCCACCACACCAGGCTAGGTTTTTGCGTTTTTAGTAGAGACGAGGCTTCACCGTTTTAGCCAGGATGGTCTCGATCTCCTGACCTTGTGATCCACCCGCCTCGGCCTGCCAAAGTGCTGGGATTACAGGCATGAGCCACCACACCCGGCCAGGTATTTGTCGGTTTTTGAAAGCTACATTTAAAGAATGAAATAGACTGAACAGAATTACTTCCTTTTGAATGTTTAATACTTAATCTACCAGAACACTTAAATACAGTTAATGTATTCAAATAATAAGAAAGAACTTTCCCTCCATTTCCAAAGCAAAAGTATAAACAATCTTTTACTTGGCAGGGATTTCACTATGTTTCTTAAAAGCCAGCAAGCACTTTTCCTGAAATAGACCCGTCTCTTCCTCTGCATAGATCCTATGAACATTTTAGCTACATTTCTGCTATATCTTGATGTGTGATAGATTATAGAAAATTCCTTGCTACTGGAACTTCACGATGCTTTCCTTTTAAACATCAAATAGAAAGTATGGATAGTAAATCTCAGATTAGTTGCCATTCTTGGTCTTGGTAGAGCTGCCACCAACAGCCTCTGTCAATTACAACAGAGTGTGTCTCCCCAGCAACTAGGTTTAGATTGCAGACCAAGCCAGGATCACCCAGGATTCAGTGCAACGTCTTCCAAAGCTGTAGCCACTGCTCCTGGAAAAGATTTGAGAAGCCCTCCCTTTGATGCCTGTGCATGGCTGTTCTCAGATCACAGCAGCTGCAGCAGCATCTCGGAGGATGCCGGCAGGGGTGTCCTGGGTACTGACTCCACGGCAGGGGCCTGCAGTATCTGAATGAAATGGCCGTGACACTGTGCACCCTAGAGGAATCCACAGCCACGTTTCAAAGGTGCAGTGGCCCGAGGTGAACCCCAGAGCACTGAGGAGCCTGGAGTTGACCTGTCACAACTCCATTGAGAGAACTGACTGAATTCCGAACCTGTGCGGGCAAAAGATGGCTATTTGCGCTTGGCTCCTTCCCAGGACAGGGCAAGGGAGGTTGTCTGTACAGCTAGTGGGAGCTTGACTCTGTTCACACTCGGGGCTGAGTCACGCTCCTTTCTGTGAGCCCAGGGAAGATAGACATGCCTAGCTTTCCTGGAAGAGGGCCCTGATGAGTCGAAGCTGAGCTTCAAGATGTTCGGTGTTGTGGTGTGCGTGGCGGGTTCCGAGTCGGTGTGTGCTGAGTGGGGACCCGGCTGCTGCTGTCGCTATTGGGCTCAGCAGACGCTGCGGGGGAAATGGCTCCTGTGGTACTTGGTTTTCTCCTCACAGAGGTGGGTTTCCCTGCGGTGAAGGTGTTGGTGCTGTGACAGGCAGCCTGGCAGGAGGAAAGGTGCTCGTGGGGTTGTGCCCCGAGGTCCCCTTCCACTTGAGGAGTAGGAAGTGGGTTTGGGACCCTGCTTCCCGCTGCGCTCCCTTGCTAGGTTCTTGGCCTCGGGGACCGGGAGAAGCTGAGTACAGGCCTGAAACCTGGACCCCTTCCACAGCCTCCGCGGCACTTGTGGTGGTATGCGGGACATGGCCCTTGGAACTCCAAGCCCTACCCTGGCATGCCCGCCCACTGGGGCGTCTCGGGCACCTGCTGTGTGCTAGGCTCCGTGGTGGGGTGGGCGGTAGCAAGGGCTGTGGGGTAGAGTGGACACGGTACGCGGATGATGAGAAGCGTCAGGGAGGCAGTGAGAGCACAGCTGAGACCTGCAAGGAGGGGACTGGCTGTGGGTGTTGGGGCTCAGGGAGCTGCCTCTACCCAGAGCCACAGTGGCCAGTGAGGGCAGAGCAGGGGACCGAGGCCCAGGGAAGCCGTGTGTATGGTTCGCATCAGGTGTGCGGGTCTGCCGGGCTGTGCGGCCCTTCTCAGTCCTGGCTGGGCCTGGGGTCCCAGAGGGAATGGAGGGTCTTTGCATCTCCCTCCTCTTGCTTCCCTGCTGCTTCCTGGTCAAGGGATGCTTCTTTATTGCAACTCTGGCAGTTATTGTGCATACTAAGAGGAGTTTCACAAAATCATAGGGGGAGAGGCGGACTAGGGATTCATTTTTTTTCTCCCCCTGATTTTATACGGAGGCTTCTACTATCCCTTAGTGTGGAGGCAGAGTGCAGATGCTCTACAGTTCTCTGTCCAGGAAGAGAAGAGCTGCTGGGAAGCCACAGAGCTGATCATTGCAATAGCTCTGACATTTTAAAGTGGGAAAATGCTGATGTCTATAATAATCAGAGTAAAACTTCAGTAGCTTCAACATAAAGATTCTGAGATGATCTTAGAGCCATTTCGTCCCTAGATCCTTCTACAGTGTGGAGTGTGACATCTCTACCAGCCGCTGGTCAGTGGCCGCCTGGGGGTAACTGAATGCTTGAAGTGTAAATGAGAACTTCTAATTTTATTTAATTTTAGTCAAATTTAAATAGCTATATGGGCCGGGCACCGTGGCTCATGCGTGTGTTCCCAGCAGTTTGGGAGGTCGAGGCGGGTGGATCATGTGAATTCAGGTGTTCAAGACCAGCCTGACCAACAAGGTGAAATCCCATCTGTACTTAAAAATATAAAAAATGAGTTGGGCGTGGTGACAGGCGCCTGTAATCCCAGCTACTCTGGAGGCCGAGGCAGAAGAATCACTTGAACTCGAGAGGCAGAGGTTGCAGCAAGCCGAGATCGAGCCACTGCACTCCAGCCTGGGTGACAGAGGGAGACTCTGTCTTAAGAAAAAAAAAAGATTTTAAAAAACCCTACATGCCCCTAGTTGCCTCTGTAGGAGACGGCATGGTTCCAGAAGGTAGACTTTGTGTTGAGGACTCTGCAGCGTCAGGCTGGAGACAGTCTCCCTTCCTAGCAGCGTGGGCCGCTGGGTCCTCTACCAGAAGGGATGGTGGCGTCTCTGGGAGGTATTTGTGGACTCAGATCTGTGTGGATTAGTGACTTGTGTTACTCACAGATACTTAATTTTATGGGTAAATGAATACCTGGACTGGCTGCAACTTCAGGGCGAGATTCGGGAGTAGGGAGTGAAAAGTGACGACGGAACCCTGGGCTTGTCCTGCCATCCCCAGGAACCGGTCGGGGTGCCTTCTCGTCTGAAGTCCCAGCACGTGGTCAGGGTACCCCTCCCCTCTGAACCCCCCCGGAAGTGATCGGGGCACCAATCCCCTCTGAAGCCCCAGCACCTGGTCGGGGCACCCCTCCCTTCTGAATCCCCCAGCACATGGTCGGGGAGCCCCTCCCTTCTGAATCCCCCAGTACCTGGTCGGGGCGCCCCTCCCTTCTAAAGCCCCCAGATCTTCCTGGACTGCGGTGCTGCTTCTCCAAATTCTGCCCTTGGCTGTTTTCTAGGAATCACCTGTACCCGAACAGGCTGCGTGTGTCACTTCTTGTCGGATCTGGGTCGACGGTGAAGCTCATTTATCTTGTCTTCCTCCTCACGTGCCATATCTCACCTGTTGTCTGTCTGAGTTTGTGTGAGTGCGTGTTGTGCGTTCTCAGGCTGTGCTTGGTGCTTAGGTGACAAGAACGTCTTAGAGCAAGGGACTGCCTGCTCCAAAGGACGCTGTGAATGAATGGAGACACGGTTTACTTGTGGGGTTTAAATTTCCTTGGTGTTGGAGACAATTAGGGGGAAACAAGGTCTAAAAAAGCCCCTGGGGATGAGGAAGGCAATAATGAAAGAAATTACTCTATACACACTTAGCAGTTGGTTTAATTTGTAGGTGAATTTTGCATTTTGAGAACTACTAAAGCTATTGTTTGTAGGGATTCCTTGATGAGCTTCTTGTTTTCTGTCAAGTAGAAAGTAAAGTGGATCGGTTTTGCCTTTAATTCTGACTGACTAGAATCTACTTCCTTTTTCCCCCCCATTCACGTTAGGGTGGGGATTGGACTAGAAGAGCTGTAGGATCTCTTTATTTCTGATCTTAAATGAATTTTTTCTTTAATTAGTTTTTTTGTTTGTTTTGTTTTGTTTTGTTTTGTTTTGTTTTGTTTTCGGTGAGCTATTACTTTTTCCTTCAATGCACTGTTCTTTGGTTTGGAAAACGGGCTCTATTTGTACCGTGCTTTAAATGTACACAATGGTTCTAAATTGCTACTTTTCGTTAAAGTTAGATACAACATCTTAATTGAAATGTCATCCATAATTGAGGCACAGTCTGAGGCCTGGAGACCCCTCTTGTCACTTCCTTCCAGCCGTGTCTCCTTCTCTGGCCACGTTGCCCCTGGCCACATCTCCTCCCCCCACCACGCCGTGTCATCCCCCCACCACGTCACCTCTGGTCACATCAACTCCCTCCCGGCCACATCACCTCTGGCCTCACTGCCTGCCTCCCTCTCTCCCTGGTAGCCTCTGTGACTCCTGCTGTCTACCCTCCCGTGGGTCTGTTCAAGGCTCCTTCCCCGTTTTCCACTCCTGAGTGGGTCTCAGGGCCTGGATGTTTCACAGGATGCAAGTTTCTTCCCTTCCAGCCGCGGGTCTCTGAGCGACAAGTCCAGAGAGGGCACTAAGCTCTCCTTACCCACCTCGAGGTCCCGAGCCCTGACCGCCGACCACCAGGGCTTTTCTGCAGGGTGTGGGGCAGACTCATGCGTGAATTGGACAAAAAAGGTGCTTCTAGGAATCCTTGTTTTAAGTGCACTGGAGCAGAGATGGGGAGAGGGGACCACCGGGTTTGCTCAGAATTGGGCCCTGCTCACAGCCAATGAGGCAACATAAGCACCTCCTAAATGAAGCATTCCACACACTGATTTTACACATGACGGTTGTGATGGCTGGAAAAGGCTTCACACAACGAGTGAGTTTGAGCTGCATTTGAAGGAAGAACAGGTCCCTGTAGGTGGAAATGAAAGATAAGGGTGACCCAAGCCATCAGCAGCAGCGGGGGTGGGGTGGTACAGACTCCCCATGGATGGTGGGCATGGCTGAAATGCAGGAGAGGGCAGGGGTGCGAAGGAACAGCAGGGCGGCAGTAAAATTCCCCTGCAGAGAGGGGACGTGACTGAGATATTACCACATGTATACAACTGAGAGATGATCTGAGGATGATTTCTGGGAGCCTATGGGAAGAGCACGTGGTCATCATCAGTTCCCGGGATCTCTTTTTATGAAGTGAAAACAGTCATGCCTCTGCCTATCTTGTGAGCTGTTAAGATCAAATCAGATAATCTTCAGCGAGCCTTGTAAATGCTAAAGGTTATGACAGACTGTTCCAGCCCGCTTGTCTCCACCCTCCTTTCCTATTCGGTAACGTGAACCCTGCTGGGTACCTCACTATCTGCCTGGCTTCCTCCTCCATAACGTGAGCCTTGAGTACTTGCTGGGTACCTCGCTGTGCACCTTCCTTCCTCAGTAACGTGAGCCCTGAGTATTTGCTGGATACCTCGCTGCCTGCCATACAGCTGGCTGTAGAATTGTCAAACGCACTTGACTGGCACATAAACAGAAGTGCTCGCCAGGCCTTGGAAGGGCTTTCTGACATGTGGGTGCCTTCTGTTCCCTGTTAGGCTGGAGCTGCAGGAGCCCTCCTAGACCAGACAGAGGACCAAGGCTGGGGCCTCGGGGTGGGGGCTGGGGGATCTCCCTGGGTGTATTGTGTGGGTGAGAGCAAACTTCAGTCCCGCTGTGGCATTGGGATTCAGGGTTCCTTCTGGAATGTTCTGAGTGAGAAACAGGAAGTGTGCACAGGTGCGTCTTCTGCGGATTTTATGGTTATCTCTTGGGAGAGCACTGGTGCCTCTGAACTATGAACCTGCAGAACCACTTCTTCCACTAACGGCCGCCTTTATATAAAGAATGACTTACAAAAGATGCCACTTCAGATGGAGGTATTTGCAGGTGTGGCCTGAAAAATGAACAAAATGACTTTCATCTCAAGGAAAGTACCTTACATTATTCCCAATGATAGACATTTGAGCTTTCCAGCGAATATTAAAATATAAAAATCTTGTGTCTACCACTTTCTCATGTGATTAATGATATTGATGCGGTTTGGTTTGGTTTGGTTTGGTTTGGTTTGGTTTGGTTTTTTACATATAACGAAATGTGGAAGCTGCTCATAACTCTGAATTAGTGTTATCTAACCAATGTGTGATTACAAAATCGTGTGCTGGTAAAAGCCATTCAAGTGCAAGACGGACCAGTTGACTTAGAAGGAATTGGGGCAGAAAGGTCCAACGAGCAGAGCACAGACTGTGTTGCAGACAGCCTGTACGGAAGTGCCACTTGTTACATTTGGCAGCAGAGAATAACTAAAGTGATCTGAAAACACAGTGAAAATATCGCTTCCTAATTGTATATCAGTATGGGGTTGGACTTTCTTCATAAACTTCAGTCACGGTTCTACAGCCCACTGAACGCAGATGCAGGCATGAGAACCCTGCTGTCTGAGGTGCAGAGATGTTAGGTGTTTTCACAGCACCACAAACTGTTGCCACGCTGCTGCTTATTTTGGAAAATGGTTTCTTCTTTAAGACTGTGTTAAGATGTAATGACTTTATCCTTGTAAAATAAACTAAATTGTTACTTTTTTTTTTTTTTTTTTGAGACGGAGTCTTGCTCTGCCACGCAGGCCGGAGTGCGGTGGTGTGACCTCAGCTCACTTCAACCTCTGCCTCCTGAGTTCAAACGATTCTCCTGCCTCAGCCTCCCTAGTAGCTGGTACTACAGGTGTTCGGCACCATGCCAGGCTAATTTTTGTATTTTTAGTAGAGACGGGGTTTCACCATGTTGGCCAGGCCGGTCTCGAACTCCTGACCTCAAGTGATCCACCTGCCTCTGCCTCCCAAAGTGCTGGGATTACAGGCATGAGCAGCCACCACTCCCGGCTTGATGAGAAAGCTTTTTTGTGCTCTTTAATAAAGTGCAAAGGGTTCCTGAGACCCAAAAGTTTGAAAACCACTGGCTTAAACTGACAAAATTGTCCACGATTCTTCAGTGTATCTTCTAATCTGTTGATGGAGAAAGGACGGTAAGGGATGCTTTACTTTTTGCCTTTCACAACTCAGTGGTGCCGGGACAACTTGGGTATCCACATGGAAAAGGATGGACTGGACCCTTCCTCACCGTACAAGCAAAGCTCAACATGAATCCAACGTAAGGAGCTGACTGAGACCCATTCTGTCAGTCTGCTGGGTACCATAACGGACACCACAGACCGTGCGACTTAGACAATAGCATCTTATTTCCTTTTTCCTGGAGACTGGAAGCCTGGGATCAAGGTGGGGGCAAGGTTGGATTCTCTGGGGCCTCACCCCATGCTGTGTAGATGGCGTCTTCTCTGCGTCTTCACAGGTTTCTCTTATGTGCATGGAGCACTAAGGACTGTGTCTAAATTATCTTAAAAGAACACCAGTCATACTGGATCAGGCCCTACTCTTAAGATCTTATGGGACCTAAATTACCAAGCTAAGGCCCTGTATCTAAATACAGTGACATTTTAAGTTTCTGGGGTTGTGACTTTAACATGGAATCTTGGGGGGCGGGGAATGGGACAGTTCAGCCCATGACACCTTCAGGGGAGAATCCTCGAGAAACTGTTAGGTTGGATTAGGCAATGTTTCCTTGGCTGAGGCGTCTAAAGCTATAACAAGCAACTGAAGGGAAAAAGACGGTATCAAAATTAAAAATGTTCATTTCAGAGGATACTATTAAAGTAAAAAGACAACCCACAGAACAGGATACATTATCACGATAAGGACCTGATATCAAGAATATATTTTAAAGCTCTTAATAAAAATCCAATTTAAAAATGGAAAAAGGATTTGAATAGACATTCTCCAGAGAAAGACATATAAATGCCTTAAAAAGCACGTGAGATGTTTAGCAGAATTCGTCATCTTAGAAATGGAAATCAAAACCACTGAGATACCACTTCACAACCACTGGATGGGTAAAATCCCAGTATTGGACAGTGACTTGGTGGTGAATTTGAGAAAACTGAAATCTTGATATATTGCTAGTGGGAAGGGAAGTAAAATGGTACAGTTGATTTGGAAAAGTCTGGCAGTTCCTCAGAAAAGTTATGCATGAAATCACCATACGACCCAGGAATTTCACTCCTAGGCATATGCCCAAGAAAATTGAAAACATTTTTACAAACAAAAAAAAAATCTTATGCAAGAATCTTCAGAGCAGCATTATTTGTAGTAGTAGAAACAGTCCAGGTGTCTGTCAACAGGACACTCACTGTGAGATTCCACTCACCTTGGACGTGAAAGATGTCAGCACCGAAGGTCACGCCAAAGATCATGCACTGTACGATTCTTCTCACAACAGATGTCCAGAATGGGCAAATCCAGAGAAACGGAAGTCGGCTGGCAATTGCCAGGTGCTGGCGGAAGGAAGGAGCAGGTGCTGACTCTTAATGGGTTCAAGGTTTCTTTGGCCCATGGTGAAAAAGTCCCAGAATTACATACTAGTGGTTGATGTGCAGCTTTGAGAATGTGCTAAAAAGACTGAATTGTATCCTTTAATATTGGGGCTTTTATGGTTTGTAAATTCCTTTCAATTTAAAAAGGAACTCAAGAACTTCTTTGGTGTTGATATTTAGATGGTGAAAGAGACAGTATCCAAAACAAGTTACTATGTAACTCACGTCGACAGAGTTAAACTTCATATTCTGAGGATCTTAAAGGAAGTGTGTGAGCCTAGGAGACACAACGATCCTACACTAGATGTTACACCCCATCTTACTGATTTCTATCTCTCATAACCATATTCAGGGAAAACCGACATGTAAACGTGAGCTACATGCTATGCAGAGGCACACTCCTCTTACCCGGATGATCTTTAGTGGCACAGTAAGAGATGAGGTCATAGCAACGTTAGTTTAGTTAAATTTCTATGGCAACAGAAATTTGGCACATCTGATGAGTTAGATCTCTCTGCACAGCTCCTAATGGGGTTGCCCATTTCTGTCTGGTGTCTGTGTATATTCTTGCTGTGGAAATAAGTGATAGCACCTGCACAAACACTTGCCCGGAAACGTGCACGAAGCTGGTGAAGGCAGAGGACAGGCAACAGGGGGAAGCATGGCTCAGCCCTGGCAAAGAAGACCGTTATTCCGAACGCAGAAGATTCAGGAACACAGTCGTTGGGAAGACTGGTGATGTCCGTGGATCTCACCGCTGTTGTGTTGTATCTGTGCAGCGAGTTACCGGAGCTGTCAGAACCGCACGTGTTGGTATTGGTATCATCACTCAATGCTTCTGACTTTTCCTGGTGCTGAGGATGACTGCATGTGGCGGAAGCATAGTACTGACCTAGCACAGATCATCAGATCCCAGTTCTTTTTTATGAAGGGGGGCAGGATTAGAACCATCCCCCCACACTCCCCAATCCTATAAGAACTGGGATCTGATGATCTGTGCTGTTGAGAGAGGCAGGGTTAGAACGCCCCACTCCCCAATCCCATTGTTGAAAATAATAGTTGGCTTGGGAGGGTTTTTTCTCCTAAGGTTGAAGCTGTGCATTTCTGGAGCCTGGGCTGTCAGCCATGGTGACTGGGGAATGCTGGGGCTGCGGTCGTCCGGCCGCTGGTGGGTCCTGCCTCTTTGACACCGTTCATTTCTGAAGCTTGCTTTCCCCGGTGTTGGAAGTAGCAGCACTGGAAGAATGGCCGCCTTCCTACAGTGAAGCTCTGGCAGAAGACGAGAAGACACGGAGCGTCTGTTCAAGGACGTGACGTTCTGGGCACCGCACCATGCGTTCTGCTTCTCAGCGGTGCCTCTTGGTTGATGTTACCATCACCTGGCATTTCCCAGGAGGTAACTCGCAGATGTCACACTGATGGAAAGCCGCAGCAGCGCGGTTCGAGTCCAGGGCCAGCTGGAGCACATCAGCAAGGTCAGGCTGGATACATGTGCTTGCTGACAGGAAAATGACAGGAAATATGTCATTTCAGGGAAATGACAGGAAATGTGCTTGCTGACAGGAAAATGACAGGAAGACGACAGGAAAGAGGCCCATGAGGAGAGGAACCAGTGGATTCAAGGCGGGGAACTGAAGGAGCGAGTCATCACAGGGTGGGAGGCTCAGGAGCCAGCAGGCAAGTGGGATGTGGCCTCAGGGTGCTGCTGGGTTGGTGAGGGGCCTTCTGTGACTTTTCTAAGAGTGCAGTCAATTGTAGGGGTGGGTGCCGGCTCCCGGCTCCCGCACATAAGAGCCAAGCGTCTTGCAGGAGACCAACGTGTGCACTGGGAGTTCCTAGTTGCGTGTCCCAGCATGCGGCCCAGAGGCCCCTGACAAAGCTCAGTGCACCAGGGACACAGTGGACTTTTGGTTCCTGACCCAACGAGGAAGTGAGGGAGTGAGTGAGGGCCGAGACACAGATGCAAGGATGCACAGGATGGGGTGCAGTCAGGTGGAGAGTCATGCTGTGGGGTCCGGGAGAGATGGGTTCGAGAATAAATGGGACCGGGTTGCAGTCAAGTGGAGAGTCATGCTGCTGGGGTCTGGGAAATGTGTTGTGTTTGCTTCTATGTGAACAGCGGGACCTGAGCATGTCTGTGCTTTGACGTTTAATCTGTACACTATCCTTGGCAGGGTGTGTATCTCTGTGGCAGAGGACACCCCGGCCACAGTGGATGTCAGTGGCGGTGGCTGGACTCACGGTCCGTGAATGTTGCATGATCGAACGCGTTTGGTACATTCTCAGCTCCTGCCCAGGTGCCTCCCGAGTATCCGGTGCTGTGGCTCCCCACACCCTTCCCATCTGTGTGTAGCATGACCACCATCTTCCTACCATGTGTTTGTGCTACCACGGCTGCCATGTCTAACGGGCGCTTTGCTTTCCAGCTACTTTCCTATAACCAAACCCTTGAACGACTTTGCCTGCGTTTCAGAGATGATTAGGGTATTAGTCTTTCAAGATTGCTCTGAGGATTTCCAAAAGCAAATGCAACTTACAGGGTGCAAGATATTGGAAATGACAGTAATTATAGATGAGTTTTCTCAGTGTGTTGATTGCGGTAAAATTACATAGCACTCTATTTTTAAGTGTATGGTTTGGAGGCATTAAGTGTGTTCACACTGTGGTGCCACGATCACCGCCATCCATCTCCAGAACTTCCTGGTCTCCCCACGCTTGAAACTCGGTCTACCCAACACCAGCTCTCCTCCCGCCCCAGCTCTGGGAAGCACTACAGGTTGCTTACAAAATAGGCTTTTTCAGTAAGAGAAGGGGAAGGAAAAGAGCTCTAAAGACTGTCTTGAGATTTGAGGAAGTGTTTTAGGTTTTGTTGTCTGGTTCCCGGTGTAAAGGAACTATTGAAGACGTGGGAAGGCGAAGGTCTGTGATCTCAGGAAGTGCTGGGCTGGGCAGCTTTCCCGCTGTGACGGGGGCACTTGCCCTCAAACCCGCCTGAGATAATCGCGTGAGGATGGTGCTGCATTGTGACAGCTCTGAACTTGGTCTCCTTGAACGTTGCCAGGTACATAAGCTTTGGCGGTTACCGTCTAATGTCTGCGGGAGACCTAGAATTTGAACATTGTTGACTTTAGAACACTCTCATTTTTATAACACTCTACCTGTTCTCAACAATAGGAAATATGCTGTGTCCTTTTTTTTAACGCCTTAATATTCTGTGTTGCGGTGGCAGTAGTTGCAGCGGACGCTACTTCTGGTTCATGGTCATCGCCAAACACAAGCTTCTGGAAACCGTGTGAAAAATGAAGGGGAAAGTGCTTTTCTGCAAAGGGCTTTTTTGAACATCCTGTTTTTTTCTGGAATATCTGTTGTGGTGTAAAACGTTTTCATATTTAGGGGTTTGTAACGTGTTTTATACTGGTTAGCTTTGAAACCCCATGTTTTTGCATGTCATGGGGCTGCTTTATCCTATTCTGTGATATAGCTGGTTTGCAAAACTATTGGTTATTTCACTTTAAAAACCAAAGCAGCTTACAGATTGAGTGTGATTCCTGTAAGAATTTAATTGTAAAATTGATTTGTGTTCAATAAGCTTACTGGAATGGCTAGATCCGTGGACAAAAAGATAAGAACATGTCAAGTCTCTGGGCCAGGAAGGACTTCCAAATAATACAAGTGATACACGGTAATTTCTTAACAAACAATTAGATTTAGTATATAACTGGTTTAAAACCTCTATATTTTCTATTATAGCCATTCCACAGTGCCCATGGGGGTGGGCTGCAGGACTGCCTATGGAATCCAAGGTCTGTGGGCACTCAGGTCCCTGCAATAAAATGGCATCGTGTTTGCATATGACATATGCACATCCTCCTGCAGACAGTCATGTCAGGGTTGCTCGTAACAGCTATACCATGCACATGCCATGCGAGTAGTTGTTTAATGAATAATAAAGTCTGAATGCTTAGTACAAACACATTAAAAAAAAATCTTGATCTATGGTTGGTTGAATCCACAGGCCTGGAACCCCGGGAGAGAGTACAAACTCTAGAAGCAAAACGAACAAAGCACTTGAGGTCAGCAGTGACGGGTGTGGGATCACACTGAATCTCATGTGTTTTGCTGTCTGTGTCACTGTGTCCCGTGTAAACGGGAATCATTTGTAGCTTAAGGTAAAATAGGTAACAGGAAACACTACAGAATGGGCACGAAGGCGCGCCACTCATTACCCCGTGTTACAGCCAAGCATCTGCCTCCTGGGGAAGGATCTGTTCTGTGGGGAGACTAGATGTTGATGATTTCCGGATGTGTGAAGGGAAACTCCCTCCGAGAAGCGTGGCTTTGGCCGGAGCACATCAGATGAGAGTTAGCGCGGCATGGAGTTTCCACAGTGCCCCTCAGGCCTGCTGCTTCTCTCCTCTCCCCACCCCTGGCCCTGACTCTTACCGAGGGAGGCAAGTTCAGCTCCAGCTGAGCCCCGCACAGGGCTGTGGGTCTCTAGGGCAGGTGCCACCTTCGTCTGAACAGGCTGTGTCAGAGGAGGGTCTGGCTGTACTTGAGCTGTGAGAGATGCTCTGAGAGATCCAGCATCCTGAAAACCCAGGTGCTGAAGGTTCCTCCTCTTCCACCATCCTGCGGGGAAGGGGGTCTTATCCTGCTTCCCCTCAACCCGAGCTGACTTCTTGTCTGTTCTGTACACCTAGGTTTTCAGAGCAGTTATTGTTAATCATCTAGCAGACAAACAACCATAAGGTGATAGCCTGGGAGGGTAGACGGCGCTGGAAGGTAGTTTTCTGAATAACAGCGTTCAGTTTCCTGTTTTGCCGTCATTTGACCCAAGGCCCCAAGATAATTGAAATACCGTCAGCCAAACACCGATTTTTTACCTGAGGTTTTTTTTTTTTTTTTCTTTTTAAGTTATGGGTGCAAACTTATAACCAGGGACCTGACAAAAGAGAAGGATTTATTTGCAAAGTGAATGTCGGGGATGGTTGGCATTTGCCAACTCTGACTAGCAGGGACCCAGGCTGCTTCCGTTCTGCCGCCCGACTCCTGACCCTCCAGCTCCTGACCCTGTTCCCACCAGCAGGAAGAGGAGCGGGAAGGTGCCTTTTCCCCTTTAAGGGGATGAGGTGAGAGTTGCACCTGCCAGTTTGCTAGTCCCTGGGGTGATTCTCCAGCATGGGTGGGAGTTGGGTTTGGAGGCCTGAGCCCCGTGAAGCTGGGGTTGCTGTTCCCTGAGCAGCAGGAAACTGGACTCTGGGAAGTGGGGTCAGAGGGTAGCATCCGCAGGAGGGGCCTCTCGTCCCGTTTGACATCTTCACTGCAAAAGGGGGTGTGGGCTTCATGGTCCATTGACAAATAGAACGTTATTTTTGTGTTGTTTTTTAAGCACATCGAATCCTAATTCCTTTGGCCTTTACTAAAGTGGCATTTTGTAATTCCACATGATTTCATTGATATACTCGCAGGAAAGAATGCTTCCTGTAAACCAGAAGGATCTCTGAGACGGTTCTCGGCCCATAGAGAGTTCATTTTCCCAAGGTGAAAGACACAGCCTCAGGCGGGGTTGAGGACACACTGCAACAGCCTCAGGAAGTCCTGGACATGTGTCCAAGGTGTTTGGGACACAACTTGGTCTTACACATTTTAGGGAGACGTGAGACATCAATATATATGAGATGTACGTTGGTTCGGTCCAGGAAGGGAGGCACGGCTCCAAGCAGGGATGGGTTTCCAGGTCACAGGTAGATCAGACAAATGTGTTTCTGGTGTACCTTTCCAGAGGAAGCAGCCAGATCCGCATTTATCTCCGTGTGC
The DNA here is from genome assembly GCF_043159975.1 of Macaca nemestrina. NCBI lineage: Eukaryota > Metazoa > Chordata > Mammalia > Primates > Cercopithecidae > Macaca > Macaca nemestrina. Next base: position 137,712 of record NW_027257881.1, read on the forward strand.
AGATGGGGACTTTGAATTCTCTCCTCTGTCCATGAGGAATTTCCTTGTGGATCGGTTGTGAGGGAGGTACGTGGCTTTTTTTCCTCCTCCCCCCAGTAGCTGTCTCTGTTCGGAGGAGCATGGGAGGCAGGTTTGCTCTAAGCTCTTCCTCACTTTGACGTCCCTTTATCGTAGTGATTTTGGGGTCCTGAGATGTAGTTTCAACTTCATGTTTCTGAACACACTGGCACTGGAAACAGTATTGTAGGAGGCATCTAACTTACTTAGAAGAAGAATCTATTTGGAAGGACTTGAGCACATTCCTCCTTGAGAGAACCAAGCCTTTGTTTAGTTTGCTTTGCCCCGAGGCTGTTACGCTGCCCCAGGCTGTGCGGCCTTAGAAAGCTGTGCCCCTCTGAGCTACTGCCTGTGGAATCTGGTGACTTTGAAGTTAATCCAGCAGCTACATGTTTTGGAAAGCAGATTGCCTCTTAAAGTGTTGGTGATTATGATTCTAGCACTAGAATTTCAGTGTGTATTTTCCACCTTCTTACTTTGTCTCCTCATACACTGAGATACTGCTGCATTTGCCCTTAGGCTTCACGGAGGGAGGGTCAGTTCTCACCCTTTCTTAGATATTGATCTTGAACGGACAGAATCGAGATTCAGAAAAACTCTCGAGCTGTGAGAGTGTGCTGATATCTATGTAAGTGGGGTTCATGTGTCAAACTCAGGTTTAAGAAAAACCAATTCTAGGCTGGGCATAGTGACTCACACCTGTCATCCCAGCACCTTGGGAGACTGAGGTGGGCAGTTCACTTTTGAGCCCAGGAATTCGAGACCAGCCTGGGGAACATAGCAAGACCCTGACTCTACAAAAAATTAAATAGGAGTGGTGATGTATACCTGTGGGCCCAGCTACTCGGAAGCTGAGGCTGGAGGTTCACCCAAGCCTGGCAGGTTGAGGCTGCAGTGAACCATGATAGCACCACTGTACTTATGGTGCACTGTGCCTGAGTGACAGAAGAACAACCACCCCCCCACACACAAAGTATCAATTCATGCAGTGGCCAGTTCTGCTGGGACCACCTGTTAAGGCTACTCTGGGCCTCACGGTGTGAGAAGGGTCTGTCCAGCGGTGAGAAGGAGTGGCTTGAAGGCCTAAAAGCCAGTTGCTGTGGTTCAGCATGACTGCGGGTGTGGAGTTGGGGGAACGGCTCTCCATGGCATGAGTGGGTAAACGGATGGGCTTCCAGAACGAGCCCCTGTGACTTTGCCTGGTTTGCATCCGTCCAATACAAATCCACAGGCTCTTACTCTAGCAGCTTCTGCCGGGGCTGATGGACTGGCCTGGGGACAGAGGGTGCCCTCAGAGCCTCAGGGTGCTGTCTGGTTTAGGAAGAGCACTTAGTCACCTAGATCTAGGATTTATGACACTACAAGGGGACTTGTCACACTCGGAGCAGCAGCCATCTGCATTCTAGACTTGGTTCTAGGTGAAGTATTTTGGAGCCTGTTGGTACCCTGTGTTCTGTTTATGTGTAAAACAAGTTAGAGTTATAACTAGTTAGAACCTATTTTTAAAATTTTGCCACAGAATATGGCAATTGTGGTGGAGCCTGGCCAGAGACCCCCACACTTGGACGCTGCCGTGTGCTGGGGCTGCAGGCGTTGACTGCATCTGCTGTCCCTCCCGGCGTGTCTGTGTTCTTGACACGGGCGCCCATCGAGGCTCGGCCTGTGAGAATCGTGCCACCGTTTGTCTCCATGTTCCTCTGAGGTTCCGCAGACTTCACGGTCCCATGGCAGAGCGTACGGTATCTGCTTGCGTACGCTCTGATTTCCCCAAACCCCAGGACAGGCCAAGAGTTCGTTACACACAACTGCAGAGGGCCCCGTGGTGTGGATTTGCGGTGACACAGCCTTTCCCCAGCTCGGCCTTCGTCTCCAGAGTTGGCTTTAGGGCGATAGAAGCTTCCTTCAGACTGGGGGGCCCTGAAGCTTTGGTGCTAGGAATTCGGTGACCAGCACGGATGATACCCCATTTCTCTGCATTTGTAGCAATAGTTGTTAACATGACCACGAGATGTCCAGAGGAAGGAAAAAGGAGGTTTTATTTTCAGAGTAACACTCTGTGCTTTGGGAAATGTGGTCTTGGGGGAGCTGTAAGCACACGCCCCTCAGGAGGAGAGGAGGCCGCGGCGTTACACGTTCCGGGGTTTGTTGGCTGTGTGTGTTCATCGGGCTCAAGGAATGTCTGAACGTTTACAGGGAAAGTGGGGTTTGTTCATCCGGTTCGTGCAATGTCTGAACACTTACAGGGAAAGTCTAGCACACATGCAGTGAGTTAACCTGTAACATCCATGTTCGCCTTGGGGCGAGCGTAACATTTGAAATGAAGTGGACTGGGCGTGTCATATACAAAGGTGAGCTGTTGGGTGCAGATGTTTATGCGCAGCCTCAGTCACAGCCAGGACTGGCTCAAGGTCTGCAGCTTGTGGCGGGAAAGGACACTCACGAGGTCATTCTGTCCAGTTGGGGCTGCCGGCAGGGTCCCGGGGGGGGTTGTCTGGTCAGCCAGCGTCTGGAGTCCACCCAGGTCCCGTGGACAGCGTTCCTCTAAACCAGGCTTCTGATTGTGGAGGAGACTTCATGCTGGTTAACACACTTTACAGGAGTACTGCCGTGGGGCTTTGGGGTTGACCTTCCCTATGATGCCGGTTACATTTCTCTCCAGATCTCATCATAGCCACAGAGATTGTACCTCCTCTGACAGCTGGGGGTGCCATGTTGATATAGTAATTTATTGTATTAAACTTTTTATTACTATTTTAATAACCTTTTTTTTTTCTTTTTAAAGAGATAGGGTATTGCTGTGTTACTCAAGCCAGTCTTGAACTCCTGGCCTCAAGCAATCCTCCCACCTCGGCCTCCCAAAGTGCTGGGCTTATAGACGTGAGCCAGTGCGCCCAGCCTACAGCCATGTTTTTAAAACTCAGCTGTTTAAAAATCCTACTCCTTTCACCCCCTCAAGCAGGCTGGTTGGCCTTGTGCAAACTGGGGTGTCACGATCTTAGCCTCCCCCTTTTATTTTTCTCTTTGGCCTCAAGTTCTGATGAGAACAGCAGTTACAAAATGGGCATTAGGTGATTCTTCCGTTACTAAAGCCAGAATTCTCACCAGTTGGAGATGTTTGTCCCCAGGATCCCAGAAAGCTGTTTTGAATCAAGCCCGTAGTAAATAAGTAAGGAACTAAACTCTTGGTCCTCTACTTAGTACCAGGGGAATGGGTTAGTTGCTGATGCCCTTTGATCTGTGCTCACGTGCTGCATCTCATCACGGGAAGCAGAGTTGCCCTGTGGAATAAAGCCCGGCTCATGGTGGCAGGTCGAGACGCTCGGGGCTGTCAGTCCCTTATACAGCGGCAGACTTGGAGACTCAGCATCGCGTGCAGAGCCCGGGCAACCGGAGTGCATCCACTTTAGAGACCACACGGACGGTCGGTAAGGTGGACGTCCGGGCATATGGCCTTGATAGGCCCACTGCGAGATGAATTAGGAATTCGTTAGCAAAGAAATCAAACTCGCCTATGGGTCCCAGCTGCTTGGAAGGCTGAGGCGGGAGGATTGCTTGAGCCAGAAAGTCAAGGCCGCGATGAGCCATGATTGTAATACTGTACTCCGGCCTGGGTGACATAGCGAGACTCCAAGTCAAAAAAAAAAAAAACACAAAAAAACCCCTCAAACCTTACTCTTCATAGCAGGAGGGAGAATTTGTCAAAGTAACTGCAACAAAATCTTAGATGATATAATTTCAGTGGCTAAGTGAGCTGTCCATCCCACGTGGCTGGCTCACAACGCAACAGAGCCAGGTGCTGCTGCAACTGCCCCCCTCCCCACCCGATTGCTTGTGGACATTTTCTGTTTCCCCATATCTCCCTTTTGGATACATAGCTCGCTACTTTATAGCTAAGCATCAGTAAAACAGGTTGTCTATTTTGAAAAGTAACTATTATGTCTTTTAAGGACAGAAAATGAAGCAGGTGACAATAGCATGGCGATCTGGTGAATAGATTTAGAGGAATATTTAATACTTGGCACCACTCTGAACCCTTCTTCTCTCATGCTAAGTTACAGCTACCGCCTTCTAGGACAAAACACTTTCAGCTCTGTGAGTAGGAATTAAACATGTTCTAAATCAGAAGTTTTAGTTAAGCAGTATTTTACGTGAATGCCCAGATCCTAAGTGTTTACTGTACTGGGGTGTGGTGTTGAAGAAGGAACGAGGGCTTGGGGCTGTGTTTATGGTGCAGCGTCCGGGTTCCCATATGTGAGATGAGGGCCATGAGACACGGCCTGGAAGGTTCAGACTGTGGGATTGAATGGATCTACCCACTCCTGGAAAGCCTCAAGTCTAACTTGACTTGGGCTGGTTTTAGGGAGATGCTGGCAGCGCTGTCCTCACAGGTTACCGGGAGGGGCTCTGGCACCGTCCCCGTCAGGTGTCTCATGATCAGTCCAGCTTGCTCTTCTCAGAAGCTGCTGGTCGTGTTCTCGTTCCTGTTGTTTGTTGCGTGTTATTTAGGGTTCTGTTCATGTGGGGACCTAGGAATTTTTCACAGTGAGAGGAGAGCCGCTGAGCCGCCTTCCTGCCTGGACGCCAGCCCCACGGAGGACCGTAACTGCTTGAGGTTGGCTTCTGCCCCCGGCCTCACCTGTGGAGGCATTGATGCAGTGGTACTTTCTAAGCTCCTGGGGCACACAGTGCTGTTGTGTGGATCCACAGGCTACTGTGGCGTCCAAGCACGTGCTCCCGGAGGAGAGGACTCTGCGGGCACTGATAGTGGGAGCTGGCTGAGAGTCCAGCAAGTGAGACTCCCTGTGACGTGCACAGCTGCCATCTGCACAGCCCCTCCTGACGCCAAGATGGTCGTGCGATAAATGTACAAAGCGCGTCTCCAGCAAAAAGCCGCCAAGTGTCCACATCCAGGATATCCACCAAGGTGGCCTTTTGGTGTTAATCCGATGAATGTGAGCGGCAGGTGGTCTGCATTGAGTGTGACTGTGCCACTGCAGTTTTGTTCTCATGTCTTGATGAGCATGAACGGTTCCTGACGAGGGTAGGTAAGGATGCTGTGACCTGAGACTCTGCAGTACTGTAGCTTGAGGAACCAAGGAGTTCTTCTCTCTTGCAAAGCCGTCAGGGAGGATGTTCCAGGCTGGTGACTGCTCCATGAGGTATTCAGAGATCCAGGTTTCTTCCCGACCCCTGCTCTGCATTCCCAGGGACATGGCTGTCCTTGCTGTGGTTGGGACTGGGTGATTGCCATGCTGGCAGGGGAGGCTTAAGGTGAGAGTGGCCGTGATTTACCTAAGTTACATAATGGCAGGGAGCCTGGGAGTAAAGTGTAGCCGTAGCCTTGAGGATGGATGATGGGTGTTGGTGAACGACTGGCTGCACTCACCGCACCTGGCCCAGGAATGGGGAAGGATGGCTGAGTATGCCATTCAATGGTACCTGGTTCTTTCAGATTTGACTTCCTTATGGATTTTCTGCTGTAAAGAGGAGAGAGCCTGTGGTTCTAGGCCAAGCATCTCACTCATCTCATAACATCTTGTATCCCTCAGCCAACATTTATGTCAAGTTTTAGAAGTCCTATCAAACTGGCAAGCATTTCTCAGTTTGGTTTAACCATTGGATTTTATATCTGTGTCTGCATCTCTATTTTACATCTATGTGGTTATTTGACACTCTGTAGTACCTTTGTAATAGGTTCTCTTTGGTGGAAGTTACTTTCAACAAACCCTTGCTGCTACTTGAATTTTCAAGGTTGCAAGTAGAAAGGAGAGAATAAAAACCACATCTTCTCTAATTTTAAAATTTGTTGTTTCTCAAATCACACCAGAAGTACAGATATTACAAATTACAAAAGCAACCAGAATCAAGGTTAAGAGATTTCTGGGCGATTCTGGCTAATCAGCAGTATTTGCTGAGGTGTGTGCAGCAGACCAACATGCCAAAAAGCCCGGGACGGGGGAGAGATGGGAGGCCAGGCTGTGACTTCGGAGGTGCTGTTGCCTCAGGGAGAGGAGCCTAGATGTAGAGAGGATAAATGGACACAGGTGTGACCACCGCCATCCTTGCCGTGGCACGGAGGTCTTTGTACAGGGACCTTTGTGAGCTGAGTTAAAAATTGAAACAGAGAGTGCAATGCATTCTTAGTTTTTAAAATAAAATGCTAATAGAGAACATTTTGTTTGTAAGAATGTAAAATGTTACATCTTTGTTAAAGAATAATAATTTGCTTCTGAGATCTTTGTGACTAGATTTGAAATCTTAAGTATGGTTTTTTCTTCCATGTTTTATACATATGCACGTATACACATACATGTAAGGTATATAAAAGGAAAATAAGCATATCTGTATTCACATTTATATACACTTCCATAATGTGTATACTTCTAGTCACACATAAGTCTAAGAGACTATGACTTGACTTGATAACCATGAGAGGGTAATTAAATAATTTATCTGCTCTTAGCCTTGCTTTTGTATGTGAGCAGGGACCCTGCGAAACGCGCCTCCCGCGTTCCAGGCCTCACACAGCCCGTGCCAGGTTTTGGAAGCAGGAGTTTGTCTGCAGCCACTTCGGGAAACATGTGGTTGCCAGGATTGCCTAGAGCTCCAGGCTGTCTCCAGTCCCAGCCTCCCTGGGGTAGAAGCTGCCCTACCAGGGGCCTGGACATGGACGTTAGGGCCTGGAGCCAGGGAGCGCTCCTGAAGCGGGGGGCTCCCCTCACGGTTGGGCATGAGAACCGAGGATAGGAGGCGGAACCAGCCTCGGGCCAGTGCACGGCCTCCCTGAAGTGCTTGCGGGAAGCCCCAGCTGTACTTTGCTGACCCCATAGACAGCACCACACTCTGTGAGATCCCCCTGGCCCACCCCTCAGGTTCCTAAAATGATGAAGGTTTCCTGAGCTCTGAATTTTTAGGTCTAGGCTAAAAAGTCCTGGGACAGGCTCACAGGGTTCTTTATGTAGAAATGATGAGTGTGCTGGTGACTCAGAGCAGGCACTGTACCCTCACTCCAGGGTCCTTTGTGCCAGGTGGAAACGAGCGTGTGGGTCACCCAGAGTCCCTGCATCCTCACTCCAGGCACTGCTCTTTGGTTTCTTAATTAAAAGCCTAAAAGCCTTGATAATGAAAATGCATTCTCCCCAGAGAGTCGAGTTTCCGGTTATGGAGGCTCACCTGTAAATGCCGTGCCAGGTCAAATATGCTGAGATCTGGGCCAGGTCCTGCTTCCTGCTCACGGCCAAAGCAGGTACTTCATTTGGGAGGTGACCCAGGGGGATATCTGAGAGGCCTGCCGGTCCCCGAGGGATGAATCCGCTGGCCTTCACATTCTGCTCCGGCCTCCATCAGCTCCTTCCTACCTGCAAACTGCCAGCTTTGACGTTGCCATCATTGGAGATATGTTAGGGACTTGGTATGGGTTGACACCCATAGGACCAGCAGATCGTGAAAAGGTGGGAACCAGGGCTGGGAGGGTGGTGACCACGGCCAAACTGAGAACCGTGGTGGGCTGGGAGGTCCATCTTCTGTCTGAAGTGTTTTTTAAAATAAAAAACATTGTCTCAGGAGCATGAGAGGGGAGGCCACAGACGGGGAGAACGCATCTGTAAAAGACTCATCTGATAAAGGCTGTTATCCAAACCGTGCAAGGAACTCTCAAAACTCAACAAGAAAATGAACAACCTGATTAAAAATGGACCAAAGACCTGGACAGATACCCCAACAAAGAAGATACACAGATGGCAAATCTACACGTGGAAAGATGGCCCGCGTCTTATGTCATAGGGCGAGGCGTCACTGTGCACCCATCGGCCTGGCCAAAACCTGAACTCCGACACCACCACGTGCTGGTGGGTGTGTGGGCATCAGGACCCTCACTCATCGCTGGGGGAAGTGGGGCAGCTCCTGTGGGAGGCAGCATGGCGGTTTTCCGTGGAACTAAGCTCTCCGACCACAGAAGCAATCACAGTCCTGGCCGTTTACTCGGAGGAGCTGAAAGCTTACTTCCATGCGGAAATGTGCACACAGACATTGACAGCAGCTTTATAATTGCCAAAACTAGAAAGCAACCAAGATGCCCTTCAGTAGGTGAATGGATAAACTGTGGTATGTCAGATACTGGGATATTATTCAGCACTAAAAAGAACTGGACCCCTAAGCCATGAAAATACACAGAAGGATCATAAACGCATGTTGCTAAGTGAGACTCCAATCTGGAAAGGCTGCCTGCTGTCTGAGTCCAACCACAGCACAGTCTGGAAAAGGCAAAGCTGTGGAAACAGTCAAACAATCAGCGGCTGTCAGGGGTTGGGGAGGGGAGAGATGAATGGGAGGAGCATAGGGGGTGTGTAGGGTGGGGCAGCAACTCCAGGTGGGGCTTTCATGGGGGATCCATGCCGTTCCACGTCTGTGAAACCCACAGAGTGAGCAGCAGCAGGCCGAGTCCTCGTGTGAGCTGTGGACTGTGGGTGGTGGTGCCGTGTTGATGCGGGTCTGTCGGTCGTAGAGACATGCTGGTCTGGTGAGGGCAGGAGAATGATGGAGGCTGTGCCTGTGCTGGGAAAGGATATGTGAGGACTCTCTGTACTTTCCTCTTGATTTTGCTATGAACCGAAAACTGCTTTTAAAAACGTCATTGAAAAGGCAAACAAAAAAGTGCTGGCCAGACAACATCAGTGTGAGGGTGTGGCCTGTGTTCTACGTTCAGAATTTCCCTTTTAGAATACACGTATCTAAATTTTTCAAAGTTAAACCTTTGCATTAAGTAACTCACTACCAAGTTACAGTATCAGCTTGAGCACTGCCAGGATGGCCAGGATCCTGTATCCTGACAGGCTTCTCCCCTTACAGGTGCAGTTGACGTCCATGGCCACATCCCAGTAAGCGGCAGGACTGGAATCAGGAGTCAGGCTTTGCGGGACAGAGAGGAAGTGTGAGATCTTGTAAGCACGTGGCTGAGGGCGGGCAGGGAGGAGCCCGTGGCGCAGGGAGCCGGCAGGGATGACTTTTTGACCAGTTTTCCTTATCGCTGAGGCCTTCTTAGACTTGGGGAGTTGGGAGTCCCCACTCTCGGGTGCCTCAGAAACCAAAGGCTGCTTGTAATGCTCAAGTTCCAGATGCCTCAGGGAGAGGTACCTGGGTTGTTGGGTACAGTTCCGTTATTTGCTGCTCGGTGGGATTTGCCCGCAACATTTCTGATTGTTTTTAAGAGCTGATGTTTGAGCTGCTTAAAATCACATATGGATGTCGATTTATCTATAAAAGTTAAGAATGGAATTTGAGTGCAAAGAGTTGTGAAAATGCTCAAGGTGATGTACTAATGTATACATTACATTTGTGGAAATATTTGAAAGTTCAGGATTTACATTAAACACTTCTCTTGATTTTTGTAATATCTACCTGTCATTTTCCCATTTGATTAATAGATGTCAGAGGGCTTAAATTTTGAGTGCCTGAATTCACTGAAATTAAAACTTCTTACATCAAATGTAATTAAACTGAATGTAGCAACAGTGCATGCTTTTATAAGTACTGATCAAAAAATATATAAAAACACATATCCATGAACATGCAGATGGGGGCAACATATTAAACCATGGAAGTAGAATTAGTATTGTTTTCTGAGAAGACAAATTTTTAAAAAGCTAAGGGGTCTTATAACTTTCTAGTTTCCAACTTATTTACCCTAAAGTGGAAGATTGACAGCAGCAGAAGAGGAGATCCTGGGCCAGTGCAGGCTCTGGGAGCAGCGGGGTGAGTGCTGGAAGGAGCTGGCTGGAGGCAGAGCCAGGGAGGTGCTCAGGCAGGCCAGGACGGCCTCAGGGCACGCGGCTCAGTGAGTGAGAAAAGGTTCACATTTCTTGGAGAGCCCTTGACTCTGCCCACGGAAAACCCAAACTCCTTCCAACGGGGATGTGCATCTCATGTAAAAGTTGTTACTCCCAGAAAGAAAACCAGTGGATGTAGAAATATTACGTATGCAGAAAATACTTCAAATTTGTTTCTAACCTTATCCTTTTCTTCCCCCATCTTAATGTGTGGTGACTTTCTGCAGGTGACGCACACATCTTAGGAGAGGGCTGTATTTCAGTTGCTGTTGGCTCTGATGTGACTTTGTGGTGTCCGATGTTCTTGTTCTGAGGTTCTGCCCAGAACGTGGCTCCTCCCTGCTGAGCGTTGCTTGTTGAAGGCCCGTGTGGAAACTTTCCCTGTAAGCTCGTTGACCGCAGCAGTCTTGGTTAAGAAACCTTTGGACCTCCTGAGACTTCACACAGCCTTCTAACCTTTCTAGTGTGTCCTTTTCATTTTACTGTTCCCCGTTAACCCAGATGTTTTCTAGAATGTAAGTAATCTGCTGAATGCACGGTGGGGGGTGCCCTCCGTTGGCTCTGGGGAGAAGCATCGCTGTTTCTCCGGGTGGAGCTTCCCGCCCACCATGGTGTGCTCCAAGACGCAGCAGGGTTCTTTGGCAGAAATAATCGTCGAAGGCCTGCGTCTCCGTGGCAGGGTGGCTGTGGGTATGGGACCTCGCGGCCATACCGGCCCCTCCCTATCAATGGCACCACGGAGAGGAGCAGGGGGAGGCCTGGGATCTGTCTCCAGAGTCACAGCTGTGCTTCCGAGACTGCGTCGTCCGTTTGTAACTAGACATGCAGAGAAAGTGTTGGAGATCAGCAGGAGACGGTGTCTGTCCCTAATGAGCTCAGGCGTGCCCTTGAGAGGGTCAGGTTTCTGTGCGGCTGATCTGGACTCAGCCTGGCTGTGGCAGTGCAGGTGACTGCTGGGCTTTGGCAAGGCTGCACCCACTATCCGTCTGAAATGGCCCCCTTCCCTGGCTCGCGGTGTCAACTGGGCCCCCAGGCCTGATTTCCCGCCAGGACGGAGGCCCTGTGTATGTGTCGGGGATGGGGGAGGTGGGGGTCCTACTTTATTGCCGTATCCAATGCCACGCGGGGTCAGCACTCAGGAAACATGTGCTGTGTGGGTCAGCGATTGAGTTCAGAAACCTGGAAAATTCAGCAGTGTAGGCTTTGGGCATGACCCGTCCAGCCTTGGGGCTCTTTCTTTCTCTGAATTTCCTTCCATGGCATCCTCCTCATCCCAGGGGCCCCTGTTCCCATATGGCTGTTGGCAACTTCACAGGTTCCTCTGCCTCCCCTCCCGGGCCCTGGTGTGGCTGGGGCAGCTAGTAGCTGTGCAGACCCCACAGCCAGTAGATCATTGGTGCCAACGCCTTGGGCCTGGTTTACTTGAGTCAAGGACGGCAGTACATGGCTGAGCCCACCCCGAATGCCTGGATCGGAAGGCCTTGGGTTGCAGAGGGGTGGGGGTTGGATATTGAAGGACAACCTGCAAAGCAGAAGGGGAAATGGCTGTGCTGATGGGCAGCTAGAGGAGTCTGTGCAGAGCCTGGGACCCAGTGCAGACACAGAGCTGACATGGGCAACGCAGTGACACGGCCACCGTGGAAGTGGGCAAAGTTACAGGCTTCAGACCGATATGGAGGGGCTGGTCTAAAAGGATCCTCATTTTCCTTTAATCCTAACAATTGCTGGCTTACAGGGTGGGGGAGTGAGATCTGTGGTGGCCGCGAGGAGAGACAGGGATTTTAATTAAACCCCTCTTTCTGGGAGAGGGGAGTAGCCGTTTCTGTAGGGCGGTGAGCATCGTCATCTCAGGCAGCTCAGGCTGCTGTAACGAAACACCATTGACTGAGCGGCTTATGAACAACAGGAATTTGTTTCTCACAGTTCTAGCGGCTGGAAGGCAGGATCAGGGTGCCGCACGGGTGAATTCTGGTGTGGGCTCTTTCCTGGTTGGCACACACCTTCTCTCTGGCCCTGACACAATGGGAGGGTGAGGGATTTGCTGGGCCCCTTTCTGAGGCACAAATCCCATTCAAGGGTCTCCAGCCTCGGGAACTCATTACCTCCCAAAGACCACCTGACAGCATCACATTGAGGCTGAGGATTTCAACCTGTGTTTTGAGGGGCAGGCAGGCAGTTTGTAACCGTCACCCTCTTTGTGTATTTCTGACTCAACATTGAGTCTGCCTTTGGCTCTCCAGTGGACAGAGCCTGTGTGGACACTGAGCAAGGTCAGAGCTGCAAGCATGTACACATCGGGGGCAAGGGAGCTGCCAGGGGTGTGAGAACGGGGTTTCAGCATCAATCGGAGCTGCTTTCCTGGCAAATGTACTCATAAGCTATCCTGGCAACATTTGCTTTTCACGAAGAGTCGATGAGGCAGTGGGGGCAGCAGGCGGTGTTGCCAGAAGCTTGGAACTGATGAGCAGCAGAGAAGGGGCAGAGGCCACGACCTTGGGGTAGTCAGCAGTGCCAGGTGTCTGCCCTCCAGGCCTCACGTCTGTGACTGTGTAGAGACCGAGCCGACCGGGGCTTGCCGGCCAGTGTGGCTCTCATACAGGTGATTATCGCGTTGTGCTTTCTATGTAATGTTCCCTCAACCCCACGCCCACCCCACCAATTTCTGTGCCTAGCAGAAATCATGCTGCGTTTCCTTGATGAAGCCTTGAGTTTCCTGTGGAGATGTAGGAATAGCATGATTTGGCTCACGTCAAAATACTTTGCAGTGAAGCTGCACGGAAGAGGTTTCTAGGCTTCCATTTGACGTTTTCAACAATGCCTGAGTGTTACAGGACCGTCTTGCTTGTTAATAAAGCACCAGATGAAAAAGGCTACTGGTTAATAAAGGAGACTTTTTACATTAGCACAGAGAGGGTGGCTTGAGATAAATTCAGCGTAACGTAGGTGTGTTGGTAAGCCATCAAAAGGACCATCTCTCTGCTGGTGACACATGTTTTCCGGTATTGGTTTTGTTCTGTAAAAGGATGACTGGCATTCGGCAGAGTCATTCCAGAATTCACCTGGAAGGCGTCCACATGGTGCCTTGTTTTCTCCTGACATTCTGGGCACCACGAGGGATTATTCCTGTCTTCAGCACTAGCAGGAGACTTTTCCTGAACACCTGCTCCTCTTTGGCGTTGTGGGTGTGAAGGGGTCAGAGTGAGCCTGTCTTCATGGAGTTTTCAGACACCATGGGGATAGTGTGGCACGAGTGTCGGGCTCGGGTGGGAGGGAGACTTTCCCCAGAAAACAGCTGCCGTTTCCAGGACGGCCCTCGACCCCTCCTCCCTCTGTTCCTCTGCGTCATGTCTGAATTAAGGCTGTTCTATCGTAGCGGGGGTGTCATGTTAACTGGAAGTGTGCTTTTTTACTGGGCAGTAAGTAAATTAATGGTACATTTGCCAAGGACAGCGAGGTTTGATTTGATGAATCCAGTGGGGGAAAGGAGAAGGGGCTTGGCTGTGTGGGGATGTATGTGATGGGAGCAGAATGGAGTAGCCATGCAGGCTGTTGGGATGGAGGGGCCACGCCCACATTTCCATGGGATCCGTCGCTGTTTGTGCCACTAGACCTGAACCTCTGTCTCTACTTCTAACACCCGTATAGTGAGGAAGCCCCTGATGGGCCTGAGTTGTTACTTCCCATGGCCATCGCTGGGAAATGCCCCAGACGCCTCTCCAGGCTGGTGACGGCCCTGGGGCTGGACACTGGCTTTGTCCTGAGTTGTTTCTTCTTGTGGCCATCGCTGGGAAGTGCCCCGGACACCTCTCCTGGCTGGTGACGGCCCCAGGCCTGGACACTGGGTTCGTCCTGAGCTCTGCGAGGGGCTTTGGCTCCACGTGCAGCAGGCATCTGTGCATCCCTTTGGATGTGAGATGTTGGCGCTCGGCTTGGAGGCCAGCGCAATCTGGGTGTGGTCAGGATCCAGTTCATCCTTTGGAGAGAGAGCACCTGCCCAGGGACCCCTCTGAGGTACATAGTCATGCAGTGCCCTCACAGGATGCCCGGTCCCCCGAGAACTTCCCGCCATTCCCCTGGACCCTCAGGTATGGGAGTCAAGTGTGGTGTGTGTGTCACAGGCGGGGGTACTGAGGACACCACGTGCCTGCTCGTGCGAAGACCTGAAGTGCTGCTTGAGCTCGTTCCCAAGGGGCCGTTGGCATCTGGGGGCCTGTGGGTGTCTTTCCACTGGCAGGAAATAATGGGTGGCCCATGTTACCTTTTGTGTCTTTTTTTTTCTTTGCCGAAAAGCCCTAATGCCAACGTCGCTGTCCTGCTATTGGAACCGCCCACCTCAGGCTCACTGGCCCTCCTGTTTCTGGGCTGCTGCAGTGTTGTGTTGGGGTAACTGTATTAACTTCGTTTGAATTTTCTTCCTGTTCTTTTGGAATAAGTGTTGATAGTTTGTGCTGCTTGTTCACCCCAGAGGCGAGGATGTCCTTTAGGCCTGGAGGAGCACAGCCCCTAGAGGGAGGTGCCGGGCCTCTACCTCTCATGTCATCAGCAGCCCTCTCCACACGTCTCCTCTTCACTCCTCGTGCCCACGGCTGGGGTCACGGGCCGCTCGCTCTGCTGTTTGAGATCCTCGGAAAAGATGTTTGCCCTGAAGAGAGGTTGGGGGTGTGTGGCTGATTTTAAATAGGAGGAAATGATTGTAACAGAATGAGCAATGCCTAGCACTTAGTCTCAGGCTTGAGAAATTGTGTTTTAGAAGCAAGGTATCCCCAACTCCGGTTTCCTTCAAATTAAATCTTTTAAAGAGTCCACAAATATAAATAGTTAAAGCCTAAAACTATGCAACAGAGGGCCTAGAGCCCAAGCCACTGCCACCTCTGACTCCAAGACACCTCAAAAACTTGGCCCTCCTCCTCAGAGAACCCCCCTTCTGCTCCTCCTTCCACACTGCTCCCTCCACAGTGCTCCCTCCACAGTGCTCCCTCCACACTCCTCCCTCCACACTCCTCCCTCCACACTCCTCTTCCGCCCCTCCCCTTCTTCCTTCCCTTTCCCTTCTTCCTTCCTTCCTCTCCCCTTCTTCCTTCCTTCCTCCCCTTCTTCCTTCCTTCCTCCCCTTCTTCCTTCCTTCCTCCCTTTCCTCCTCCCTCCTCTACCTCCTCCCTCCTCTTCCTCCTCTTCCCCCTCTTCCCCCTCTTCCCCCTCCCTGTCCTTGGGCAACCTCCATGGAACTCTGGTTCAAAGTCACTGGTCTGTGGGGCCGCCCATTTGATAGACGACCACGCTGGGGATCAGACACAAGTGACTGACTCAGACCAGCTCGCATGTCGTCTCCTGCCTCCCGTAACACCGGGTTGTCCCTAATGGAAGAGAATCAATGATGCTGCTTCACTGATCTCCAGGGAAAACAGGTTGATAACAGGTTATAAACATGGGAATGTTTTGGAAAAAGCGTCGTCCACTTGTCAGCTCCATCTCTCCTGCCCGGAAGATGTAGGGGAAACCTGCCTTCAGCCCACCCTCATCCCATAACAGGACAGAGGACAAAGGGGCAGAGACCCAGGTCCTGTCAGTGCCCTCAGGAAACCCCCCATTTCCTCCTCATGGTGGAAGTGGAAACCATCCCACTGGACTAGATTTTCCCGGGAAGCCCCTTCACCCCGAAAGCAAGGAATCTGGTTTGAGCACACACCATTCTCGGTGCCATGACTTTCTGCTGCTGAACCCTGCATACGTGGCCCATTGATCTTGCTAGTCCAGTGTTACTGGGTCCTGGGAGTTTCTGTGGGCTGATGGCAGGTGTTTACCATTGTGTTCAGAGGGGAGAACAGAACTTTATTTGTCGAAATCAGATGATAACCATTGCCATGTGATTCCTTGGGTTGGTTTGGGTGGGGGGTGCTCAATGCTTTTCCTGAGGGCTAAGTTCTAGTTTGAGACCGTCTCTCTTTGTCGCCCAAGCTGGAGTGCAGTGGTGCGATCTTGGCTCACTGCAACCTCTGCCTCCTGGTTTCAAGCAGTTCTCCCTGCCTCAGCCTCCCAAGTAGCTGGGATTATAGGTGTGTGCCACCACGCTTGGCTAATTACAAAAATATTTAATATAGGCTGGGTTTTGCCATATTGGTCAGGCTGGTCTCGAACTCCTTGCCTCAAATGATCGGCCCACCTTGCCCTCCTAAAATACTGGGATTACAGGCTTCAGCCACTGTGCCCGGCCTGATCCTGACATCTTTTAAAGCTGCCTTCATGTACCAAAAGCCAGTCTATGTTTGAAAATCAGTCTTGAAGAGCCTAGGAGGAGAGGGATAAGCTTCAACTAGGTGAATAACTATGCATATGTTAAAAATATGGGCCAAAATCCTACCCCAAATGTTAACTCTTCTGCTTTGCGTATTATATCCATTTATAGTTATTTCAGCACTAAGATTTTTAAAGACTCTTTTGATAATTATGGAGAAATTACTATTAAAACTCAGCTGCATTTGTAACACTTCAAAGAACTAATTGGATGACATCATTTTTCCCAGAGACATTTTGGATTGTTATATAATTAATGTTTATCTCTTTGCCAGAAATCTTTTTTTTTTCTTTTCCAGAACAGATACCTGAAAAGAAAATTTCCTTTGCATTAAGTGTTATTTCACTGTGTGACAATCAATTTTTGAACGTGAGAACAAGATCATCATGTATTTTGGGGATAAATCTTGCTTAATAGTGATAATGCTAAGTGTTAAAATTATGCAACAATTTGTTTCTTTGAAAATTACTATTTGCCTGCTCACCAGGTGGGAGCTGATGAGAACGTGGATGTAAAAATTAAATTGTATTTAGCTTGTATAAAAGAAGTTTTAAAAAAAAAAAAAGCTTTTTTTTTTGTTTTGTTTTGTGCTACTACTGAAGTTGCTTCGTTGTGGAAATGAGGTTATTGCAGGCACCTAGAATTTTATCTCCTTGTACAATGGGAAGAAATTCTCCAACAAGCACAGGAATCTGACTTTCTGATATTGAGACTCCTAGGCATCAAGCCCCGTGGAAAGGTTGGTGATTTACGTGAGCGTTGGCGTTGATGTGGGCACCCTCCAAGCCGGACGCAGGGAGCAGGGAAGGGCAGAACAGGCCCCTCAGGAGCCATGAGAAAATCAAGTGTTGGCAGCAGTGGTGAGGGTTGATGTCAGGGGCCAGGAGGAGGTGGTGAAGGGAGTATGTGCCTCAAGGCAGCCCTGGAACCCGTGGTCCCTGCAGTGAGGTCTGATCTGCAGGGGATGTGGACGGCCATGTGGCGAGGCCCACGGACAGCCTGGACTTGGCTGCCTCAGAACTCTGGTGGACGTTGCAAACGGCCCCACAGGGTTGCAGTGCACATTCCTCGGACAGAGAGAAGACGCTTGTAACTGTTCTCGGCACGAAGCCAGCGCCCTGTGAACAGTGGCCACTGCTGTCGTGACTGAGTGCCGTGCAACTGGAGGCATTTGCTCTGCTCAGTTCACTTAATTGGGCCAGGAATGGGGTTGCCCTGCCTTCAACAAGCTTGACGCATTGAACGAGGACTCAGTAAAGTACTCTGTAAATATGCTCTCCTGGCTAGAGTGAGCAAAGCCCAGGGAGAGAGTGGTTCCTCAGTATTAGACAGGTGTTTGGCGGGGCCAGCTGTGTGGCTGCCAGAGCGAATGTGACCAGGAAGCCTCTGTTCCCCCGGAGGTGGCCAGCGTAACTGTTACACGTGCCGTAGGTAGAAAGTGGGCACTGCTGGGAAACTTGCTCATGCTGCTGTTTCCTGATTGGAAATTCAAGGTTTCTGAGCATCCTACATCGAATTTGTACATTGCTGAGACTGTACACCTTTCAACACTTGTTTTTTCCTGCTTTTCGGATCTATACAACCTGATATTTGGCCGTGGCTTCCAGAACAGGCTGGATGCAGAGTGAAGTCCTCTCCTCACTGTCAATCTTTGCAGATGTCTTTCTTGAGAGTCTCAATTAGGTTTTTACTTAACTAGACTTTTTAAATTGCCATGCACATAACTCTACCAGTTACAATCGTGAGCTAACATGGGATTTTGGTTTTACTTTGATGAATGTTTAACATTTGCATGCTGGATGTAGGGGTGGAGGTCATTTATCTGCTTTTCATTTCCTTCTTGGTTATACTTAGTGACTTTCAGGTACGGTGTGGAAAGCCTGGTACAGGGTGAATTGCAGGCTGCAGTGTGGCGCGGTGGACGAGAGGCGTGGGCTGCAGTGTGCACAGTGGATGAGAGTGAAGCTATTTCCATCCTGGAGGGAAACACACAGGAAACAATTTAAAAAACTGATCATCTAGCTTGAATGAGGTCCAACAAATTCAGTTTGCAAAGTTTAACTTCCAAGTTAACTTAGTAACTTTTCCCCTAAGTCATTAATTTAGTAGCTTATGTTTATTGCCTAAAGCATAATAGTCATAAATTCTAAAATGAAGGACTAAACATGTAATAATTTAGGCATACAGCACCTGAAGGGAAAACTGCCAGTATGCTAAAATATTGGATACAGATGCTCAAAAAATATAATGTAGCATTCTTACAATGCATGTGCTTTTAGCATGTAACTTGGTGAGTAGTTTTGAGCTATATTTGTAGGAATGTGTATCTTGAATACTTTAGGACACCACTGGAGATGTGTGCTTGAGAGGTATAAATACTGAATGTTCTTCTCCCTTCCTTTAAATGAAAAACATTAGCTCCCTTGATTTTTATTTTTATTTTTTGAAGTGGACTCTCACTCTTGTTGCCCAGGCTGGAGTGCAGTGAGGCAGTCTCGGCCCACTGCAACTTCCGCCTCCAGGGTTGAAGTGATTCTCCTGCCTCAGCCTCCCCAGTAGTTGGGATTACAGGTACCCACCACCATGCCCCGCTAATTTTTGTATTTTTATTAGAGATGGGGTTTTGCCATAGTGTCCAGGCTGGTCTCAAACTCCTGACCTCAGGTGATCTGCCCACCTCGACCTCCCAAATTGCTGGGATTACAGGCGTGAGCCACTGCGCCTGGCCAGCTCCCTTCTATAATGATTTATACAGTTGTTTTTGCTTTTCGTTTTTTCGAGACGGTGTCTCACTCTGTCGCCCAAGCTGGAGTGCAGTGATGCAAATCTGGGCTGACTGCAGCCTTCACCTCCTGGGCTCAGGTGATCGTCCCACCTCAGCTTCCTGAGTTGCTGTGACTAGACACACGTCACCATGCCCAGCTTTATTATTATTATTATTGGTATTTTTAATAGAGACAGGGTTTTGCCATGTTTTCCAGGCTGGTCTCGAGCTCCTGGGCTCAAGCAATCTCCTGGCCTCAACCTCCGAAACTGCTGGGATTACAGGCGTGAGCACCACATTTGGCCCATTTTTTTTTTTCTTCCAGGATTAGGAGTCGACTTTCAGAAAATCCTTCAACCTTGCAAGCTTAATTTTCCATAAAAGTATTCCTCTAGGATAAAAACAAGACACAAAGAAGTACGTGTGGACTGCAGTTAAAAATTTTCAACACAACTTAGCTTAGGAAAGTTGACATTTACAAAGAGCAGGAGGCCCGTTCAGTGCCTTCTAGGCACTGGGAATGGCGGTCTGTGGGCGACCCTAACATGTGCGGCGTCCTGAGACGTGATCGTGGTGTTCACGCTTTTACCGAGGGCTTCCCGGGAGTACCAGAGGCTGTTCTTCTGCAGTCGGCCAGCCAGGCAGCAGCTGCTGGAGAAGGAACAAATAGCAAAAGACAGATGTACACGGTGTTATTGTGGCAGAGAGGTTAAAACCAGGGTCACTTTGTTCTTACAGTTTTAAAAAGCTAATAATGAAGTCCTTAAATATGTTTAGGATTTCAAAGTAGTTGTGGGTGTGTCTGTGTCTCTAGCTCCCGTTCGGGTGCTTCCTGCGAAGAGAGCTCAGAGACGCCACCTTTCCTTGATGAGGTGACAGGGCCTGGAGAGGTGTGAACCCCGTGGTGGGGGGATGACTGACCTGGGGTGAGTCTGGGTCAGTGTGGGGATCCAACCCCACTCCACATTCCTGTAGGGAATCCATAGTTCTAAGTCTTTATGATAGGGGTAAAAATAACCTGGAAGAGGTGTTATTTTTTAAGAAGTAAGTGCCATGCTCTTTTTTCCTCATACTTTTCCGTGTTTAAGCAGCATTGAAGGATAAGGCACTAGTAGCATGTTGTTTTGAAAACAATGTTGTTGGTTATTTTACGTTGAATATGGTACTAAGGTTGCCTGGTAACAGAAGTTTTCCTTAAACAACATAGAACTCTGTTGAATCTGTTGCCCCATTGGCTGAGCCGTCTGAAATCAGTGCAGTAGCAGCTGAAGAGGCCTCTTCCCCTTGGAGGAAGCCGCTGGATTGGCAGGAGGCACCGCGCTTGACTGAGGGAGTGAGGCGCCCTTGCAGGGACCCCACGTGGCCCCTGCAGCTCTCTCCTGCCCCCTGCTGGTTGGCCAAGCAGCCTTGCGACAGTGTGCTCAGTGTGAATGTTCACTGGGGCAGGCCAAGGCTTTTGTTCCAGAAACACTGACTTCAGAAATGGCCGGCTGTGTGTGTTGAGCATGGCAAGAAAGACTTACGTGTGTCTTAAACCTCTTGAACAAAGCAAGTTGATGTTTCAAATGCATCTCGAAGGCTAATGACTTTGCTATGGTCAATATTCAGGAGAAAAGAGGGTTTGATGAAACAGAAAGACAGGAGTGGCAAGGGACGTGCTTGTGCCCCGTATGACTAAGCGATGTCCTGGCCGTTCCACACCACGGCCTCTGAGCAGCCAGCCTGCGGATACTGGGTCAATTTAGATACCCTTGATCTCTGCAGAGGTTTGATCAGGTAGCCCAAGAGCAGATAAACACAAACGCTGACTGGAAACCCTGGCACACGGAGACACTGGAAACAGCAAGCTGCTATTAACATCATAGTAAGAGAGTCGCCTGCTCTCAGGGGTGTCAGTTTCTTTTGCTTCTAGACGTTCATCTGCGTTACAATACAGTTTTGCTCAGTTTATCCCCATTACTCCACTGTCTTCGCTGTTAAAGTCTCAGCCAGCACTTAGCTCTGACACTGCAGGAGTTTCACTGTGCGGCTGACCAGGCCTACCTGGCTTGGCTGTAAAGCAGGTGAGATTTTCCGGAAGGCAGTAACGAGAACCCGAGGCAGGAAAGAGCATTGCTGGTCTACATAGGGCAGTGCACCTGCAGCAGAGCATGTACGTGCACGTTCAGGCTAAACAGGTGTAGGAGAGAAGAAAATCACCTACAATTAGTCACTTAAAATGCCACACACCCAACCCTTGAGACCCTAGCACATAGAGCAGTAGTGGTCTTGGAGATGGCAGGTGTGCTGAAGTCTGATTTTCTCACTTAGCTTTTCCAGCAGCGTTTTCCTCATCTCTAAGCTGGGGCTAACAACTGCCACGCGTAGATTTGTGCATGGAACCGTGCGTGTAAAGTGGGGTAGCCCCCAGGACCTAGGAAGGACTCGTGGTCAGTGTCGGTGGTCATGCGTGCTGTACGGGTCCCCCAGGAAGATGATTGCTACAGATAACTCCCTCCGTTCAATGTCACTGAATGTAAAAGGTGGGACATTGGCTTCTGATGTGTCTGGTTTGCTGTAGGCCACGCTGCACCCCGTGGTTCCTGAGCCCTGAGCTGAAGTACATCCTGCTGCATCGCCTGTGTCGCTTTTGCTGTGTCACTTAGAGCTCCTGCCCTGGGAAACTTCCTCGCGCCTGACGAGCACCACAGTTTGCAGCAAGACCTGTCCAAAGCGTGGACTGCGAGAGCCCCGCTGTGGTCCTCTCCTCTCCATGTTGGGAGCGACTTTGTGGGGTTTGTCGGCCCTTCTCTCAGGTGTCCTGTGTCTCATGGATCAGCCGACGAGCCCCGTCTGGAGGAGCACTCTGCAAAACGCTGCCGGCCACCCAGATCTCCTAGCGCAGAGTGAGGCCACATCTGCAGACTTGACCGCACAGAGTCCCGAGGCATTCGGCAAGAAGGGGAGTGGGATGTGTGTGAGATCCCACTGCGGAAGCCGGCTCTGCTCCGTACTCTGCGTGCGGGGTGCCTGATGTTCAGACCTGCTGTGTCTATCGGGGGCCATGGCGGGGTGGTGGGAGTGGGGGCAGGGAGCAGCGTGGATGGATCCAGGAAAGGACTTAGTTGAATCCCAGCTGCCCACATACCTGTTGCTGGTCTTGGACAAGGTCCCTAGTTTCTCTGGGCTTTCGGTTTGATTGTAAGACTAGGACGCCGCCCTAGTCTGAAGATGTCGGTGTGTGCGGGAATGCCTGGCGCAGTCACCATGGGTTTTCCTTCAGCCTCCTCCGTGCCCCTCCCTGGGTCAATCAGTATCCATGCGTGCCACAAGTAAATTACAGTCCCTCCGAAAACCAGTTGACCCGAGTTTTATGGTCGAGCATGGTGAGTGTCCTTGCCAGGAAATGCCACTAGATGTCTTGGGCCTGCTCCTCTACCTCCACAGCAATCCCCGGAACAGGCTGGTTCAGGACGTGGGAGGTGGGAGTCGGTGTTGTACCTAGGACAGGCTGAAGTCAAAGGCTCATTTGCTCTGTGAGGGGTGATCAGGATGACACATCAAGTGGAGCCCCATGGCTGACCCTGGAGGTGGACGGTCGGGTCGGATTGGCTGCCCTCCAGCACGTGTTTCGAGTGATGCCTTCCCTGGGTTACGCAGCCCTGATCTGTAGGGCACAACTTCCCAGCTCCAGCCAATCTGGTCTTGCCGTCTCCTTCCAAGAAGGTAGGTGCGGCGCAGTTGCCTTTAAGCGGCTCCTTCTGGACACCGCAGGGCAGCAGCAAGCAAGCATGGGCGACTTTTTTCTTACGTTGACCACAATACGCGGGGCCAGCTTTGCACGATCCCATTCAGCATCACACGTGTGCATCGGCCACTCACCTGTCCATCTGCCACAGACAGGCTTGGACAGGACCATTGAGTGGCCTTTACGGCAAAGAGCCTAAAGGGCTCACAGGAAACCTGGACCCAGCGCAATGGTAACAGCGCAGCAATACCTGTCATTGATCAAGGGGTATTCTGGGCCCGACATGGTGTTAAGTGATCCAGTTCGGTTAGCACTCTTAGAATTAACCCCCTTTTGCCTATCAGGAAATCGAAGACGGAGGGCATTAACGCCAGGGAGCAGGGAGTAAGGGGACACACAGAGGGGCTGAGGGGCTGGGCATTCTGAGCCCACGGATCTGCCCACAGGCCCCGGCTGCACGGGCACCAGGGCTGCTGCTCTGGAGGGGATGAGGAGCTCTGGGGAAAAGATGGAGCCTGACGTGGGTAAGATTTGGATATTTTCAGAAGAGATTTTCAGCCTGGAATGAGGGTGTAAGTGACTGAATCGGAGTGATGAGCCAGATAGCCCGGCTGCGGGAGCTCCCCTGTGGGGTGAGGGAGGAAGGCCTTGGGGGCGTGTGGCTGAGCAGAGGCGCTGGGTCGCCAGGAGCCGCCGCGGGTTTGGAAAGGGGGAGAAACGCAGCGCCCTGCACTGCAAGGGCACCGAGACGTGGTTGTGGTTCTTCCTGACCGTGACAGGCACAAATGGTGCTGATGGTGGAATGCACGGAGTTTGCCTTCAGAGAACTCCTGCTGTCTTTTAAAACCTGGGCCTCTCATTTAAACTTGGTGGCCTCAGGTGAATGGTCAGAAACAGTTTCTGATGAGGTTGCAGAGACTGTGCATGGCCTCTGATTGTGCACATCCTGTGATTGTGTATAGTCTCTGATTGTGGCCTCTGGCCTCTTTGTGGCCTCTGATTGTGTGGGTCTCTGTGTGTGGTCTCTGATTGTGTGTGGTCTCTGATTGTGCTCAGTCTCGGATTGTGCGCGGCCTCTGATTGTGTGCGGCCTCTGATTGTGGGTTGTGTGAGTTTCCCGGGATTAAGTAGATGAGCCTCGTGCTGGAGCAGGTGTGCCTTGTGTTGGGCATGTGGATAAAGAAGTTTAACCCATCCCCTCTTTGAGAATGGCAGGGCAGTAACAAAGGCGGTTGATTTATACATGGCCATCCTCGTGAGGTGAGGACCTGAAAGGTTTACTGCTTTCCCGGAAAGCTGCTCTGGGCGTCACCATCACTGATCATGGACAGCAGCTCAGAAGCCCCCTTAAGGTGCAGGGAGGGACCGGCGCTGGTCCTGTCTGTGCCCAGGCTGCTGGTCACCCTGACGGCCAGGCGATGGCTGCCTGTGCACGAAGCTGGGGTTAGAGTGAATTTGGGCAGTGTCGGCTTTGATTTAGGTCAAGACTGATCAGTCTTCCTAAAATACTAGCCATGAAAGCTTTCATAGATTGTAGTTCTTTGGGAGATTTATATGTGGTTTTTAAAGCACAGGGCCCATGGCCAGTGTTGAATTACATTTTGTTCAGTGTAACTGACAGGACACTGGACCTGAGTCTCAGGCCTGCCACAGGGTTCAGGGAGCTTCAGAGAGGGAGATGTTTGTGCTCAAGTTTTCGCAGATGGGATGGGACATGGGCATGGGGCTGGAATGCTCTAAACTTCAATCTTCAGTCATCGGTATCACCTGTGCACACGCATATCGTTTTCAAAGATGGACAAGCTTTTGGGAAATATCTGAAGACTTTTCCAGTTTTGAAAGAAGCCGGGATGACACTGGAAACGTCAGGTGTCTTGGCTGCTGATCAGGTCCATCACCACGCACATGGTCCCTAACCTGGCCCACCTCTGATCATGCACAGCGGGTGACGAGGTCCATAACCTCACACTTCTGTGCACAGCAGGTGACCAGGTCCCTAACCTCAAAAGCTTCTGATTGGGTGCAGCTGGTGACCAGGTCTGTAACTTCACATGGCTCTGATTGTGCAGAGCTGGTGACCAGGTCACTAACCACCCACACCTCTATTCATACCCAGCGGGTGACCGGGTCCATCACCTCACACCTCTGATTGTGCATAGCAGGTGACCAGGTCTGGAACCTTGCACACCTCTGATCGTGCACAACGGGCGACTAGGTCCATGACCTCACGCCTCTCTGCACAGTTGGTGACCAGGTCCATAACCTCACACCTCTGATCGTGCACAGCTGGTGGGCGCAGGACCCACTTCAGTGAGGGGCTGACTTCCCAGGTGTGAAGGGGGAATGTTGTGTGGCTCGCTAAGCCCCTCCATGCTTTGGGGGCTCCAGGCTGTGGCCGGCAAGTAGGAGGTTGTCCCAGGAGGCTGCTGTGTGTTGGGGATGGGAGGCAGCTGCAGGGTGGAAGTACGATGTTGTCGTAGGGGGCCACTGTGGGGGGGTGGGACGGGAGGCAACTGCAAGTTGGAAGTAGGATGTTGTCCCAGGAGGCTGCTGTGTGTGGGGGAGGGAGGAGGCAACTGCAGGGTGGTGTGGTGGTCCCCGTGCCACTGATTTCAGGTTAAAATAGAATGTGGACCTCTTTTTACCATAGTTTTTAATTACTCCGCTAGTTTGTGTTGCTGTCTCTTGCTATGAAGTCCACAGTCTGATGTCTCTGTGGTCCCCATGTTTCCCTTCTGCTTGTGTTACCCGATCCTGTGGGTCAGCTGTGAGGAAACCACTCTCCACGCCTCATCTGGAGTGGTCTCGAGCTGGGTGTGCTGGTCTCCTTGTGGGCTAAAGTGTTCTTCTGTTACTGTTTTCTCTGTTTTTTGACCAAATTTAGCAGACTTGTGTATGATACAAACACTTTAAAAAACGTCTTTTGCCTTTATGAAAAAAACACTTGCATTGCTTTAAAATGAACCTTTCCTGTGTCTCCATCCTTCCTCACAGATTGCTCTGTGTTAGAAACTCGGTGGTGTGTGCGCTTCATGGCCTCATTCCATCAAGCACTGTAACCTCTGATTGCAAAAGTGACTACACTCAAGGCAAAAAACTTCGCAAATGTTGGAAATAATGAACAAAAACAATATATTGTTCTCTTGTCACCCTGAAATGGCTACTCTTAATATTTTGATGTAGTTCTTTGAATTCTTTTTAAGTAAAGTTGCTTCTAACACAAGCACTTTGATTATATTGATCAAATTATATTCAGGAAATAAGGAGAAAGTAAAAAGAATATCCAGTTTGGGGCAAAAAGGAAGACGACATAGAAAGAGGCTGTAAAACTCCCTGCAACTTGAAAAGCTGGGTTGTGGTGGCTGTGGTTTTGTTTTTACTGTGAGAGACCACAGGATTCTTCTTGGCACTGAAGGGCAATAAGATAATACCCTGTGTGTGTGCTGGTGGCTGTATAAACCGAGCCGCATGTCCTCTTTCGAAGCAGAGAAAGCATGAGGTTTGAGGTAGTGGTTTGGTAACTTTTGGAAAGTCTGTTTGTAGGACTGCACTGCAGAGATTAGGTCAGTCTGAATTAGAATCGAATGATCTGTTCAGGCCTTGGGAGCTTTCTACACCGGGTGTACGCCTGTTCTGGATGTGGTGTAGAAGGAACAGGACTGGGAGGGTTTCTTGCTTCCCAGTCATAGAAATGCCTGCAATTATCACTGTTTGTTGTTTCTCGGGAAGCTATTTTGGGAAGGAAGTGTACGTTCCAAGGCTGCTGGTTGGCCTTTCATCACCCTGGGGGTCTTGGTGTGGGTCACGGGAGCTGTGACTGCTCACGCGTGCAGCTCTGTCTCTCTCGCTGCCGCGCCGGTAGACAGCTGGTCACCAACACAGTGTGTGTCCCAGTGGCCTTTGAGAAGAATTCTCTACATCATTTTTATACAAGGTCCTTTTTCCTTTCAATGTCAACATCGTGCCTTCTAGCCAAGCGATATGTTCTTGCAGAAACAGGAAGTGTGGCCCAAGTGAGAAATGAGGGAATTGATCCATAACTGCTATCAGTTTTTATAGAGTTGAGCCATTGTAATTTATACACAAACATGTTAAATCTGTAGAAGTGAGTCACGGTGCCAGACCCTCACAAATGCCGAATGTCTACGTGGGACCTCTCTTCTATCGGGTCCACATCACAAGAAGAAAAGTCGCTCAAATGCAGGACGGAGTGGACGTGAATCTCCGAAAACTCCATGAATCAGAGTGACTGCTTTCCCAATTGCTGGTCTCCCCATTTGAGGTTGTGAGATTCCCGTTCTGAAGCTCCTTCAATTTCCCAGCATCCATTTCACTCCTTCATGGAGATAACAGACTCACACTGATACCTTGTTCTCAGATTTTCTAATTAGAAAAAGCACATATTTCACAAGAATTGTCCAGCTAACTCACTCCTTAGCCTGGGGTAAGCCACATACCTCTTTTCTCTTTAAAATACTCACCTTTCAGAACTCTTGGTAAATAAGAATAGGAAGGTACCATGACTTTGGCCACAAGCAGTATTATGTATAATGTGCAAGTGAGTGCCTTGAGAGCCATGGTTGCTAAAAACAAATTTTCTCAGAAGAGAAAAATGTAAGCAGTTCTTGACATGATCGTTAATTTTGTTTTGCCTAAATAACATCTTGTCGTTGTACAGGGATACAGGACGTTGCTGAGTATTGACCGGGGCGAGTGGGTCCTGCTGCCCCACTGTGTGATCCTGAATATCGACAGGGGTGAGTGGGTCCTGCTGCCCCACTGTGTGTGACAAGCCCTTTGTTTCTGGCCTGGAAATGTCCTGGCTCTTTCAGTGCATTGGGGTGGTGCTGGCCCCCTTTGTTAGTTTGCATGTGAGGCAAAATCTCACGCCTTTCACTCTTGTTGACATACAGATGCCAAAGCTTTGAACAAATTCTTACTAAATCAAACCCAGAAATATGTAAAAGGGATAAGAATACCATGAACACTTAGAGTTTGTTCTCATGATCTGTAGTTTTGCATTGCACATTTGGCTCATCATTCAAAAATCAATGTAATTCACCATATTAACAAAAAATAAAGCAGAAAACCCATTTTATCCTCCCGGTAGACACTGGAAAACATCTGTTGAAATTTAATAGTCCTTATACGAATTTCCTATCACATCAGGAACAGAAGGGAACTTTCTCCGTTTGATAAAGGCCACTCCTGAAAAACAAGAGCTGACCCCCCTCCTCGGTGGTGGCAGCCGGGGAGCTCTGCCCACAGTCAGGGGTGTCGGGAGCATGGCCATTCTCCGTGCTTCAGGTTCGCATGGTGCACACTGGGGCCCTCGTCCGTGAAGTTAGTTAGGAGAACTAAAAGGCATAAAGACTTGGAAGCAGGGGGAGATGCTTGATGTACAGAAGACACAGGGCCTTATTTAGAACATTTTAGGAAATGTACAAACAACCAGAAATGGTGTGAATTTTGCAAGCATGCAAGATGGACTCTTCGCAACAGATGTATACAGATGCCCAGTGGCCCATGAGAGGTGCTCACCAGGGAGTCATTGGGTAAGTACAACTTAAACCCGCGAGGTTCCCCTTCACAAGAGTGGAGAAGGGAGGACAGTAGCAGGTGCTGGTGAAGATATGACAGACTGGATCTCAGACTGATGGAGACTTAAAATGGCACAGCCACTTCAGCAAATGTGGCAGTTTCTTTAAAATGTGTACACTTACCATATGGCTCAGCAGGTATGCTGTAGACGTTCACCAAGGAGAGCAGAAAATGTGTGTCCTTGTAAAAGAATGCACATTATCTCCAGAGTAAATTGTCATAGCCAAGAACTGGAAACAACATAAATCTCTCTCATCTGGAGAAACATGAGCAAATTCTGATATATTCATACATTGTCCTAGTTCCCAGCAGGAAAAACGTACAAAATGCTGAAACCAAAACAGACAACGGGGATGAGTTCCAGGAGCCTTGAACTGAGCAGAGAGTGAACACCACGCCGTGGAGTCCATGTGACAACGGAGAATCTATGCGAGTCTCGGGTGACGGAAGAGCGCCAAGAACACTCCTCGAGAATGAACAGTGGCTGTCTCTTGAGGGCTGGGATTGACTGGGAGGGGACTTGTGGGAACTTTGATGCAAAAGATTTGATTAGGGTAATAGATTTCCATTTATCGAAATGCGCCAAGTGTACTCAAGATCTGAACATTTCACTGTGTATACTTTGTACTCCCTACCTTCCAAAAAAACAATGAAAAAATAATTACAAATGAGCACTGAACTCGATAGATTTTTCACCGTGGTATTAGATAGCAATTCTGAAAGCATTTCTGTATCTCCAGACTTAAGCAAATAAGCTTAATAAATCAGTGAATATATTGAGTGCTGCAGGTGCCAGGTTTCTTTCTTGGTAAGAGGTAGAAATAAGAAAAGGCCAAAGCCTGGAATGGATCACGTGGGATTAGGTTGCAGCAGGAGGTACAAGTATCAGCTGGTGGCTCCCGACAGATGTAGACAGGGATAGAAGTGCCTGTGGATGGGTGTGGGTGCACATGCGTGTACATGCGTGTGTGTGTTCTACTTGCCGGCAATGCCCAGCAGCACCCGGTGCCCACTCTTAGCTTCCAAACTCCGTTCTTCACTAGAAGGAGCCCTGGTCTAAGGGCTGGGGAATCCGGTGTCAAATCTGGGACCAGTTGAGCAACAGAACAAACCATTGTAACTATGAATCATAACCCACGAAGCCAGACTCCGTGAGTATATATGGACATATGTAAATGAATGCTGAAAGATAAAATTATTTTTCAGTGAATATGGAAGATCTAATGATTTAGAAGGAATGACAGGAAATCAGTGGATGCTAAAACTAGTAGTGGAGAATTCATGGAAAACAGAATATGCACATAGTGTCAGGGTGTCTCCTCCCAAATCTTAATTTCAACGCGAGAAGTAGCATCTTTGCTTTGGAGGCACTTAAGCACCACCTTCACTGAGTTGCCGATGTTAACATTGTCACGTAAGACAGACTTCTGCGGTGTCCCTGCTAAAATGCATACTCCTGAGTCTAGTCCGGAAGATACCAAAATAAAGGACAAGCTGTGAAATAACTGACCTGTATTCTTTAACATTTCCAATTTCAGGAAACACAAAACCTGAGAAACTTGGATGCTGGACGGGTAAAAATCACATGACAAATCAATTCATCATCCTGGATTGGATCGTAGAAGAAGACAAAGTAAGAAAATTATGGAGACAGTTGACAGCATTTGAAAGTGAACTTTGTATATGACAGTTAAATTTCCGGATCTTGAGGAAAGTGAATGTGAGAGCATATCCTTGTGTTTAGGAAATACATTGAAACATTTAGGTATGGAAGGATATAGTATCTGATATTTATTTTCATTTGACTTAGAAAATTCATGGGGGAGGGGGGAAAGCAGTGATGTAAGATAGGAGCAGTTGGGCCTAAGTTGAGCCTGGTAAGTTATGTGGAAATTCACTACGCTGGTCTTGCAGATTTTCTGTGTCTTTGAAATTACATCCAAAAAGTTTAAAACGGAGAATATGCAAAACAAAAAGCGATTTGTGGAAGTGAGTGGACTGTCACCTCATTGATCCCTTCAGTTTTCGGCCATGAGCCAAGTCAGTCACATAATGGTTTTTGACCTGGGAATTAGAAATAGTGGCCAGATGACCAGGCTCTTTATCTAGTTAGGGAGAGAAGTGTGCACAAAGGCTGACAAGACCAAGCAGTGCGATGAGCTGCTTGTGGGCGTGATGCTGAGGGTCTGGGTCCTGTCTCAGGTGGCAGCTTGGGGGTTTTAAGCCAGAAAGCCACGTCTGATTCTCTTTCAGTGGGATCATTCTCGCAGCTTCAGAGAAAACTGCCCCAACTCGTCTTCACTCACGCTGGCCATTTTTGGTGGTGGTGGTTTTATTCTGCTAACACCGTTCTCACTGACAGTTTAGGGCCTTTGAGCGGATTTTTGCCTGTGTCTCGAAGATTCTCGTCTTGACAGCCGGTATGTTTCATTCCTGTTGTTCCGATTCTGTGTTAAGAGGGTTCTTCCCTGGCTTCACAGTTTGGAGTTGCTGCTGCATCTGTCTCTGCTTTAATTCTCTAGCCCATCTATCACTTGTCTCATCCCTTAAGAAGTGGCCTGCGTGAGATGCCATGAGACTGTCTGCCTTATCACCACTGCGACCCCAACCCGTAAGGACTTACAGAGAAGGCATTCAGTGAATGTGTGGAATTAATGTAATGGGTTAATAGCCACAAAATGTCTTAATGGTTGTTTTAGTCCATTTCCATGCTGCTGATAAAGACATACCCGAAACTGGGAAGAAAAAGATTTAGTTGGCGTTGCGGTTCCGCATGGCTGGGGAGGCCTCAGAATCATGGTGGGAGGCGAAAGGCACTTCTTACATGTCAGCAGCAAGAGAAAACGAGGTAGAAGCAAAAGCGGAAACCCCGATAAGCCATCAGATCTCATGAGACTTATTCACTATCACGAGAATAGCACAGGAAAGACGGGACCCAGTGATTCAGTTACCTCTCCCTAAGTCCCTCCCACGACACATGGGGATTCTGGGATGTAGAATTCAAGTTGAGATTTGGGTGGGGACACAGCCAAACCATAACCATAGCCAACACAGTCCTGGCCCATGGCCGGTGTTGAGCTGAGCTGCGACCGTGGCTGTGTGAGTTGGGGTGCGAGGCGTGCACACGCCTCTCAACGGTACAGTGAAAGGATTTGGAGGCTCAAACGTGTGACCTACAAAGAATCTCCAAAGATCAAGGTGCATTCACCCTAAAAAGAAAAATCTCAGTGCAGTTTACACCCAGTGTTTGCTTGCGGATATGGATTCTACAGTAATAAAATGAATAATTAAAAGTCTGTGAATAAATTTTAATGTCTTTATGGAACTGTAAACACTGATTTTCTTTCCTCACCCACCCATCTGTTGGTGAGTTTCAGAAGGTGGATGAACCGTGCTGCGGGGACAGAGAGGAGGGTGCAGCTTGGCCTCTGGGACCTAAGCTGAGCACTGAGTGACTGAGCTCTCTCCATTTCAGACGTCCACACGGAAGCTGTCCAGGCGGCTCTGGCCAGACACAAAGAGCAGAAGATGGCGGTGCCTATGCCTTCCAAACGCAGGTCCCTGGTCGTGTAGACCTCCATGGACGCCTACACCCCTCCAGGTAAGGGACACGCTCCCCGACGCTGCCTCCTGAACATGCTGGGCGCCTCAGAATTGACCGCTAGCCCAGAAGTTGGGTTTTTGCCTTCAAAATCATGGTGCAGAAATGCAGATTTTGTGAACCAGAAGTCCGAAAACAGTGCATGAAAAGTAACACTATGTATCTGTATAAATACACATTTTTAACTTTTCATCAAGATTGATACATATGATACATACCAGTAAAATCTCACACAGTTTTATTCATTTAATTCCTTGTAGGGAAAAGGGAAGAGTTTGTAACCCTATGGGTGGAATTGGACTTTTCTTCTGATTAGGCTGTTGCATGCATATTCTCAAATCTTCAGATAAGTGTGCTACATTATTGGATTGTTTTAGAACAAGCGAATTGGACAGTTTAGGCAGCTACCCGAATCAGGTCATAAAGTTTGCCTGCAAGGTGCCAGCTAGTATTTTAGTTCCTGCAGGCCATAAGGTCTCTCACAACCACTCAACTCTGCCCTCAGCCATGGGTGACAGCAAGTGCGTATGACTGTCTACCAATAAAACTTTATTTACAAGAACAACAGACCAGATTTGGTGCAGGGACCTGCCAACCCCTGATCTAAATTACTGAAGGTAATAGCCAATTTATATTTCTGCTATATAATACTGCTTTTCTTTAATCTTGAATTTTACATAACTACCCCAATTCTCTATTTTCTCTGCCCAAATAATTATAAACTACATTTCATGATCTTCACACCCAAGTAAAGCAGAAAGTTTAGTTATCCAGATACTTGTTAGAGACACGGATTGAACCTATGCTATTTGGTGTTTAGTTTCTGTGATTTTGATTCCAACATTATTCATGCCGTTGTTGCAAGCTTGTCTTCTCAAAGGACCTGAATCACCTTACATCCCACGTTGAAGCTACATATCACTTTAAATGACCCAGTATTTTTGCTCCAATACCAAAGAAACTTAAGGTACAATACGAATAGTTGAAAATGTACAACATTTTCGGGAGTATTTTTACTTCTGAAATTTAGCTTAGTCTTGGCAAGCAGTGAGACAGAAGGACGTGCTTCAGATCAGAGCTGAGGTCAAGCGTACGTCCACATTACTACAGGCAGCTCCTGAGTTTCACCTTTACATACCTTTACAAATGAAGGTACTGGAATTTAAAGGACAGAACTTAGAGTGCATCATTTTGGGTTTTCGTTGCTTTTTGTTTTGAGACAAGGTCTTGCTCTGTCACCAAGGTTGGAATTCAGCATCATGATGGCAGCTCTTGGCTCACTGCAGCTGTGACCACCTGGGCTCACGCGGTCCTCCCACTTCAACCTCAAGCAGCTGGGACCACAGGTGCTCGCCACCACACCCAGCTAATTTTTAAGTGTTTGTAGAGACAGGGTGTTCCTATGTCGTTTCTGTTTCTCATTGACACATAACGTGTTCTTCATCGAAAGAACGCAGTGCCAGCCAGGCAAGGGAGTGAATGCCATGCTAGCAAGTTGTTGACAAGGGAGCCCTTTCTGCCAACGTGCTCCTTTGGGCTCCTCCCTTTCCTTATTTTAATATTAAGCCACAGCACATAATGAAGGACTGGGCACGATAGCTCATGCCTATAACTGCAGTAATTTGGGAACCCAGGGCAGGTGTATGGCTTGAGCCCAAGGGTTCAAGGTCAGCCTGGACAACATGGCAAAATGTACAGAAATGCCTTTTGTACATCTTGTCTTCACCAAAAGTACAAAAAATTAGCTGAGCCTGGTGGTGTGCACCTGTAGTCCCAGCTACTTGGGAGGCTGAGGTGGGAGAATCACTTGAGCCCGGGAGGCAGAGGTTGCTGTCAGCTGAGATGGCACCACTGCACTCCAGCCGGGGCAACAGAGCAAGACCCCCATCTCAATTAGAAAAAAATAACGATAATAAATGCAGACTCTTTAAAAATGATTAGGCCAGGCATGGTGGCTCATGCCTCTAACCTCAGCAGTTTGGGAAGCCAAGGCAGGCAGATTGCTTGAGTTCCCAGCATTTGAGACTAGCCTGGGCAACATTCCAAAGCCCATCCCTGCAAAACATACAGAAATCAGCCAGGAATGGTGGTGTGTGCCTGTGGTCCCAGCTGCTCGGGAGGCTGGAGTGGGAGGATCAGGGTGCAGTGAGCCATGATCGTGCCACTGCACTCCAGCCTGGGCAACAGAGCAAGACCCTATCTCAAAAATAACATGCTTACTCCTGTTTGTTTAGTTAATGGTTATAATTTGCCAAAACTTATGGCAAAATAATTGTATTTGTATGTGTTCTTTGTGTAACTAACAACATGGACGTAAAACATTTCAAGGGTTGAAATATTTTAAACCAAATTTTTGGCACTAACCAGTATGTAAGGCAACGGGCATTTTTCTTGACCACTTTGTATAAGAGAAAAGACTTTGAAATGGAAGAAACAGTGCGGTTACGGTTATTTGCTTATTTCTCGTATTGAATCCAACCGCTGACAAATGTTACTGGGTCATGTGTGATGAATAACCTCCTTGTACAGATGTCTGCAAAATATAAAAGAATATTATTTGAAATGTTATTTTTGTGAAATATTTGGATTTGACCAACAGTTTTATATAAGCCATAAAGCATCCTTTGTAAATTTTCATCAGGAGTCCTCTTGATATATCATATGGGGCAGTTTTGTAAAATCGTAAATGTCAATGTCATAAAAATTTTTTACTCCCAGCCTATTTGTGCTTAGCGATAGTTTGCATGTTTATTACCGTACTTACTTGATCCAAATCTTAGCTGCATTTTCTTACCTATTTTTCTTGGTTGTTGGTAACAGTGGTTAGATCTTACTCAGTTTCATTGCCCTTCAGAGAATGTTCTTGAAGTTTATCTTCTATGAAATGACTGGCTGCTGACCTGGATCCTAGTTTCTGGAGAAACTCTCATTAGGATTGTCGCAACGCTAGTATTCTATGGGTGAAACTTTCCTTTAGTTTCCGAATGTAAAGATAAAAGAATAATTTGCCAAAACTACTTCTAGCCATGATGAGAGAACAGGGACCCAAATCACCCATCTGCCCTAAACAACTGTAAAACTGCACAAAACGAATGAGGTGGCTGTTTTTAGTCTGTGACCACAGCTGTACCAGCCAGAACCTGAGGGCGAGGGCAGGAGAATGAATGAGATGCACCCACAGTACACTTGCCCTCTGGAGAACACCTGCAGACCGTGGTGCCGAGAGTTCAGGTGTGGGCGGAGTATGGCCATCCTACCACATCCAGAAGGCGGAGCTCGGAGAGAGCTCAGGTGTGGCGGAGCATGGCCGTCCTACCATGTCCGGGAGGGGGAGATCAGAGAGAGCTCAGGTGTGGGCGGAGCATGGCCATCTTACCACGTCCAGGAGGGGGAGACCCAAGTGGGTGCAGGATGGGAGCTCTCCACAGATTCACACCAACAGCGAATCCAACCAAGCCTGCCCATGTCACGATGACCCAGCCGTGCCTGTGCTAACTGCTAAAAC
Source organism: Macaca nemestrina (assembly GCF_043159975.1). Lineage (NCBI taxonomy): Eukaryota > Metazoa > Chordata > Mammalia > Primates > Cercopithecidae > Macaca > Macaca nemestrina. The sequence goes on from NW_027257881.1 coordinate 173,083, forward strand.
AAGAGCTGGAAAGCTTCAGAGGGAGGTTAGGGATCCTGAGTGTGCTCAACAAGTTACCCACAATGTGTAATATTCAGCAAATAATCACCGCATACACAGAGAAACGGGGGGTAGAATCTGTGGTCAAGAAAAAGGCAGTAAAAAGTGCACACACATGCAGGATGGTCTCTGTCACTCACCACATGCGGCGGCTGAGCACATGACGTGTGCCTGGTCTGAACTGGATTTGCTGCGTGAAAGACATGCCAGTTAATATAAAAAATAGAAAATATTGTATTTGTTTTTTTTTTTAATTTGAGACGGAGTCTAGCTCTGTTGCCCAGGCTAGAGTGCAGTGGTGTGATCTCGGCTCACTGCAATCTCCGCCTCCCGGGTTCATGCCATTCTCCTGCCTCAGCCTCCCAAGTTGCTGCCCACTGCCACGCCTGGCTAATTTTTTGTATTTTTAGTAGGCACGGGGTTTCACCGTGTTAGCCAGGATGGTCTCGATCTCCCGATCTCGTGATCCACCCGCCTCGGCCTCCCAAAGTGCTGGGATTACAGACTTGAGCCACCGCATCCGGCCTATTTGTATTTCTTATTGCAAGTATAGCATGAGCATTTTGAGTTAAAAATATACCAGTAAAATTAATTATACCTGTTTATATATTTATATGAGGCTACAAGGAAGGTTTCAAGTTCTATAACAGGACTCTCATAATTCTGTTGGAAAGTGCCAGTCTACATGTCTGATACAGCAGAAAACTGAGTTTTTAAATCTGCAATTATAAATATTTAGGGAATCAGAGTACAACGTGTCAGAGAATGAAAATATTTTAATTCTTGAGCCAGAGGAAGGGAAGACACTTTTCACTATAATGCAGTTGGGGAATTTCAGGTTCTGTACACGATAATCTTGAGAATTGTCACTCCCTCCTCACAGGTAAAAAGCTGAGCAAACTGAAAAATCAGCAGCTCTTCTTAAACCTGCAAGAGACGTGAGGTCACCGGCAAGCCACTGTCCCCAGATTGGCTGGACAGGTAAAGCAGATGAATCACCATACACTGGAGCACAATGCTCCAAGGAACCCACGCTGGGATTGGAAACCCTGAACTGGAATTGACAAATTGCTGTGGTGAGGTGTGGCCACGTCTGAGAGTTAAAACCTCCAGGAGGCCTGTGCATATGGGTCTCATGCTTTTGTGAGTTGTATCATCAGAAGCTCAATCAGGTTCTCGAAGTAAACATCAGAGAAAAATCCCCTCATACTTACTACAGGGGAAAGAGAATAGGAATCATTTTTCAATATGCAAGTGCACTCTTCACTAGGTCCACCTTCCTGAGAAGCTAGTTAAGTGGAGACTAACCTGGTGGGATTTTATCAGAGCCTTCTGACCTGGGAGAAAGGGAAATACCCAACTCCAACCTCCAGAGCTGAAAAGCAAAAAAGAACGGAGTATCCAAGCACTATGGGACTTCCACAGAGGCATAAAATATGCATAACGGTAATACAAGGGGGAAGAAAGAGGAACAGAAGAAATATTTGTAACAGTAATAGCTGAATTTCCTCAGATTAATGCCAGACACCAAACCATAGATCCAGGAAGCTCAAGAAACACCAAGAAGGATAAATGTAAAAACGATGACGACAAAAACAAAACAAAAATAAACTCTATTTGGGCATAAAATATTGAAACTATGGTGAATCAAAGATTAAAAAGCAAAGAAACCAGAGTAATCTCCTTCCCTATGGAGGATCAAAGATAAGAATTATTTTCAACTTCCCCTCAAAAACCATGAAAGCAAGAAGTGGAGTGAAGTATTTAAACTATTGAGAGGAAAAAAATTCCATTAACCTAGAAGTCTATACTCTGTGAAATTATCTTTCAAAAGTGAAGAAAAAGAAAAGACCTTCTCCTACAAAAATTGAAAAATTTGTTGCCGGTAGACCTGCCTTGCAAAAAATGTTCAAAGTTCTCTAGAGAAAATAGTAGAGGTCAGTAACTCAGCTGTGCACAAAGAAAGGAAGAGCACAGTCTGTTTACAGGGCTCACAGCTGTCATCCTAACACTCTGGGAGGCAAAGATGGGAGTAGAGCTGGAGGCCGCTTAGTTGAGACCAGCCTGGGCAACGTTGTGAGACTCTGTCTCATTAAAAAAAAAGCCAAACGTGGTGGCCAACACCTATAGTGCCAGCTACTTTGAGAGGCTGAGACGGGTCACTTCTTGAGCCCAGGATCCCGTTCAAGGCTGCGGTGAGCTATAATGATGCTGCTCCACTCCAGCCTGGGCAACAGAGAAAGACCTTGTCTGTTTAAAAAAATAAATAGAAAAACAAAAAGCATTAAAGAAGAAATAGTGAAGGTAGAAGAAAATCTTTCATTTTTCTTAACAGATCTAACTTAACAGTTCATTCATAATAGCGACGGTAAATATACTGTATTATATGCTTATGTATATGTCATATACACACACTTAAATATAAGTGAAATGAATGAGAGCAGTGATACCCAAGGGATGGGAGAGAGCAATTAGGAATTAGGGTTATTTTGTTATTATAGTGTGCTTGCATTATCAAGAAACCAGTGTAGTGTCATTTGAAAGTGGACTTGGGTTACTTGTAAATTTATATTGCAAATTCCAAGGCAGCCACTTAAAAAAAAAAAAAAAAAAAAGTAACTGATATGCTAAGAAAGGAAAGAAAATAAATCATAGAATATGCTCAATAAAGACCACAAGGAAAAAAAAGTGAAAGACAAAAACAAAGAACAAGGGCAACAAATAGAAAATAGTAACAAATATGGTAGATGTTAATTCAACTGTATATTATTACTTTCAATGTCAGTCCAAATGCACCGAACTATATATTATCTATAAGAAATCCACTTTAGATATAAAGACATACATATAGATCAACAGTAAAGGGATGGCAAAAGATATAAATGTTAACACTAATTTTTTGGTGTGCAATGGCCTGATATCTCACTGCAACCTCTGCCTTCCAGGTTCAAGTGATTCTCCCTCAGCCTCCCGAGTAGCTGGGATTACAGGCATTTGTCGTCATGCCTGGGTAATTTATTTATTTTTTCTATTTTTGTACAGATGGGATTTCACCGTGTTGGCCAGGCTGGTCTTGAACTCCTGACCTCAGGTGATCATTCTGCCTTGCCCTTCTAAAGTGCTGGGATTACAGGCATGAGCCACCGTGCCCGGCCAACACTCATTTTGAAAAATGGAAGTGGTGATATTAATTTTAGACAGAGTCGACTTTACATCAAGGAAAGTTACCAGAGATGACTATTACGTAATAAAGAGGTCAATACTCCAAGAAGATGTAACAATCCTTAAATGTACTTTTGCTAACAAAGTATCAGAATTCCAAAGTAAAAACTGATAAACTTCAAGGAGAAATAATTAACCCACTATTATAGTTGGAGACGTTAACACCCCTTTATCAGAAATGGACCAATTCAGTAGCCAGAAAAGCAGTAAGGACAAAATTGAAATCGGCATCCTCAGTCAACTGTATGTAACTGAAGTTTATAGACTATTTCCTCCAACAGCAGCAGAATACACAACATTCACCAAGACATACCATGTTGTGGTCCATTAAACACACCTTAACACATTTAAAAGAATAGGAATCAAACAAGTATGTTCTCAACCACAGTAAAGTAGAAATCAATAATGGACGACTGGAAAATATATTAGGATATTAAACAGTACACTTATACATAATACATTGTTCAAGGAAGAAACCTGAAGATTTCTTTGAATTTTTGAAGTAAATGAAAATGAAAACTTGTTAAAATTTGTGAGCTGCAGTGACAGTAATGTTTATAGGGAAATTTATAGATTTAAATGCATACGTTAAAAATAAGATCTAAAATCAATCAGCTTCCACCTTCGAAAACTAGAAAAAGAACATCCAATTAAATTCTAAGCAGGAGACAAATAATGAAAGAGCAGAAATCAATACATTGAAAACAGAATATCAGTAGAGAAAAATCAATGAAACCAAAAGCTGGTTCTTTGAGAGAAAATCTGTAAGCCTCTAACAAGAAAAAGAAATACAGCAGATAAATTACCAATATCAGAAATGAAATAAGGGACATAACTACAGATCCCATGGACATTAAAAGGATAATAAAAATTATGAATAACTCTATGGCCACAAATTTGATAACGTGGATGAAATGAACCAATTTCTTTAAAGACAGAATTTGCCAAAATTTGAACAGGAAGAAACGATCTGTATGGGCCTGTATCTGTTAAATTGAATCAGTGGTTAATAACCTTTCAAAACAGGAAGTGCCAGGCCCAGATGGGTTCACTGGTGAATTCTACCAAATATCTAAGAAGAAATTATACCAATTATCTACAATCTCTTTCAGAACATAGAAGCTGAGGAATACTTCTTAACTCATTCTATAGAGCCAGCATCATTTTAATATCAAATACCATTTTAATAACAAAATATTACAAGAAAACTACAGAACATCTCTCATGAACATAGATGCAGTAATCTTCAATAAAATATTAGCAAATCTAGCAAAAATTGTGCACTAAAACCACATGGAATTTCACGTATCCAAAGCCGGTTTAACATTGAAAAGCCAATTAACGTAATTCATCACATTAATGGGTCAAAGACTAACAGATGCCTCATCTAAGAAGATATAGAGATGGCAAATCGACGTATGAGATGATGCTTCACATCACGTGTCATAGAGAAATGCAGATGAAAGCAACAGTAAGATATCACTACACCAGAATCCAGAACACTATCAACACCAAAGCCTGTGAAGATGTGGAGCTGTGGGAATTCTCTCTCATTCATGGCGGGTCTTAATAAAAATAGAACAGCCTTTAGGAAGACAGATTGGTGGTTTCTTACAAAACTATACTCTTACCATATGATAAAGCAATTACACTCCTTGGCATTTGCTCAAAGCAGTTGAAAACTTATGTCTACACACAAAAGCCTGCAAGTAGATATTTAGAGCAGCCTTATTCATAGATGTCAAAACTTGGAAGCAACCAAAATGCCCCTCAGTAGGTGAATGTATAAGTGAGCTGTGGTACATCCAGACAATGGGATATTATTTGAGGCTGAAAATAAATGAGCTATCCATAAAAAGACACGGAGGAAACTTAAAGGGCATATTGCTAAGTGAAAGAAGCAATCTGAAAAGGTTGTTGTATGATTCCAGCTTTACAACATCCTGGAAAAGGCAAGACTATGGAGACTGTAAGAAGATCAGTTGTTGCCAGGGGGAGGCAGGGATGAATAGGCAGAGCAGGAGAGTTTTTAGTATCATGTGATCTCTGTATGATACTGTAATAGTGGATACATGTTATGCATTTGTCCAGAGCCATATATTGTACAACACCAAGAATGAACCCTGATGTGAATGATGGAGTTGGAGTGGTAATGATGTTTCACTGTAGAAGTATCAGTTGTGACAAATGTACCAGTCTGGTAGGCAATGTCCATGATAGGAGACGCTGTGCATATATAGGGTATACATGAGACATCACTATGAAGCTGGAAAATATGACACTGAGATGAAATGGCGCTGATGGGCTTAACAGGTTGGAGAAGGAAGATGAAGTCTGTGGGCTCGAAGGGAGATGAAAAGGAATTAACCAAAGTGAAGCCCAGAGAAACAAAATGAAAGGAAAGCCAACAGAACCTCAAGCTCCTGTGATACGTCAATATACTTGTAATACAAGAAGGAAAAGAGAAGAGCAAGAACCTTTGAAAACAGGAGTCAAAATTTTCTCAGATTGATGTCAAACACCTGTGTCCGGCCCCGAGAAGTTCAGTGAACTCCAAGCAGAACAAGTATAACAAGAAGCACATCCGAGTTCATGATAGCCAAAGTACTGAAATCCCAAGATTAAGAGGAGATCCTGAAAGGACTCAGAAGGAAAAGACACGTTACATACCAGAGAAGCATTTCAAAAACGCGTGACTTCTGTGAAGATACAGTGGAGACCAGAAGACCATGGAAAGACATTTTTTTAAAGCACTAAAAGCAGGAGAAAGGCCTGTCAACTCATATCCAGGGAAAATCTCCTTTATAAACAGGGGTGAAACAACACATTCCCAAATATGAAAGCTGAGAGAATGTGTTATCAGCAGAACTACACTATAAACGTGCTAAAGAATGTACTTGGCTGATTGCAAAGGATATCAGATGAAAGGTTAGCTCTACGGAAAAGAACCCTAGAAATCATAACAGTGCACTCTAAATTTTCTAGAATATAAAATCATAGAATATTTTACTCTGATTTTATGGTTTTTGGTTTTTTTATGATCTTATAATTTTATGATATAAAATCATACAATGTACACACTTCTCTATGCCTCCTTTACCTGTTTTGAAGTCCTTGCTGTACCATGCACCAGTAGTTTATTTCTTATTATTTATTTATATTCTATTTGATAGATATGACACATTCTGTTTATTCATTTACCAGTTGGTTATTCATTGTTTCCATATTCAGCTGCCATTGACATTAATGTACATATCTTTGTGTATGCATATAATTTCTTTTATCTTAAGTGGATGCCAAGTAGCATGATTGAGTCTTATTGTAAGTTTAGGTTTAGCTTTTTAAAAACTGCCAAATTATTTACAAAATAACTGCACCATTTCACATTTCCACCAGCAGCATATGCTCATCCCAGTTTCTCCACATCATCACCACCAATAGTTACTGTTATTTTTATTTTTGTCATTCTAATTGATGTGGAATGGTATATCATTGTGTATTTACTTTGCAACAATGAATGATGCTAAGCATTTTTAATGTGCTTATTAGCTTTTAATGTGCTAATTCCTATTCATAGCCATTTGTATATATTGGTAAAATGTTCAGATTTTTTGCTCATGTTGTAAATGGGTTGGTTGTCATCTTATGGGTTACAGGTGCCTTATGCAATCTGAATATAAGAGTTTTACAGATGTAACGTTTCTCAGTGAAAGAACAAACTACTATGTAGCAGACAGAACAAAGCCTTTCCCCCAAGATACCCAGGTCCTATTCCCCAGAACTTATGAACCTGTTGTCTGAAGTGGTTAAAAGGCATTTTGCAGCTGATTAATTTAAGATCTTGAGATGGGACCATTATCCTGGTTTAAGTAGGTAGACCCACTGTAATCAAGAAGGTCCTTAAAAGAGAAAAGAACTGGAGACTGGATTGATGCACTTTAAAGATGAAGAGGGGCCATGAGTCAGGGACACAGGTGGCCTCTAAAAGTTGGGAAAGGTAAAGAAATGGATTCTCCTTTGAAGCCTCCAGAAGGAACGTAGTTCTGCTGACACTTAGATTTTACACTTCTGACTTCTTCATCAATAGGATAATAGATTTGTCTTGTTGTAAGCCACTAAGATCAAGGTAATTTGTTACATTAGTTATAGGGAGATAATCATCTTTTAAAACTTACTAGTTTTCTATTTTAATGAAGTCCATTTCACTAATTTTCATGGGTTGTGTCTTTGGGAGTTTTAGAAGTGTCATGGTCTTACTGTTCTTTCATTTAGGTCTGTGATCCATTTGGAGTTAATTTTTGTGTGTGCAGTAAAGATCTAAGTCGGATTTTTGTTTTCGTTTGGTTTGGGGGATTCTTTCCCCCACGGTTTTTCTTTTTGGTGTGTGGGTACCCAGTTGCCACTGCAACATTTGTTGAAAAAACAAACTACCTTTCTTTTACTGAATTGTCTTGAGACCTTTGTCAAAAATAAATTAATCATAAATATAAGGCTTTATTTCTGAGTTTAATTCTGTTCCTTTGATGTATACATCTATTTTTGTGCGAATACCACTGCCTTAATAACTATGACTTTATGTAAAGTTTTGAAATCAGATAGTGAAGTCTTCCAACATTGTTTCCCTTTTTCAAATTTATTTTGGCTATTGTAGGTCCTTTGTATTTCCAGATAAAATTGAGAATAAGCTTTCCATTTCACACACAGCCTTCTGGGATTTTATTAGGCAGTGCCTTGAATTAATGGAACAGTTTTGGAAGAATTGTCTTGATAATGCTGCGTTTTCGAATTCACGATCATGAATCTGCCTCCATTTATTTAGTTTCCATTTATTTGGATCTTTAATGTCTCTCCGTAATGTTTTATAGTTGTCATTGTACACATTTTGCACCTTTTTGTTAGAAGTTCAGCTGAATGTCTTCTGCTTTTGATGCTATTGTGAATGGAACGATTTTCTTAATTTTATTTTCAGGTTTTTTATTGCTAGTATATGTATATCTTTATCTTGTGTCCTATGATCCCATCAAACTTTGTTTTAGTAATTTTTGGTGTACTTCTTGCCATTTTCTACATGCCAAAGTCAGGTCATCTATGAATAAAGACACTTTTATTCCTTTCTAATCTGGATGTCTTTATTACTAAACTTGTTAATTTATTTCACCAGCTAGAACCTGCCAGATAATGTTGAATAAAAGTGGCAAGAGGGGACATCTTTGTCTTGTTCTCCATCTTAGGGAAAACGCATTCTATTGTTTACCATTAAATACAATGTTAGCTGTGGCTTTTCAGGAATGTACTTTAACAGGTTGAGGAAATTGCCTTCTATTCATGGTTTGTTGAGTTTCGTTCTCTTGAATTTGTCAGTACTTTTCTATGTCTCCTAAGGTTAACACGCGGTTCTACTCCGTAATTCTTTACCGCGTATGACATTAATTCAGTTTTGAATGTTAAATCAACCTGACTTCCTGTCCCCATGGTGTGTAATTCTAGTCACCACTGGTCATGCTGTATCATCCATTTCATATGCTGCTTGCTTGGTTTGCTGCTATTCTGTCGAGTGTCTATATCACATTATTCTGCAGGTTTCTTGGAAAAGGTAGGTGGGAGTGAGGAATGAAAGATTGGAAAGGGTTTTGAGAAGACGTTCTGGGGAGATGGTTGTGCTCCAAATGGACACCTGGTTGTGTACCTTTCTCAAAAGTCTCAAGGCTGTGTCAGTTTTACTTTTACTTTTATATAAATTGTGTAAGTTTTCTTAAAAGGCAGGGTCGGCCAGGCGCAGTGGCTCATGCCTGTAATCCCAGCACTTTGGGAGGCCAAGGCAGGCAGATCATGAGGTCACGAGGTCAGGAGATCGAGACCAGCCTGGCCAATATGGTGAAACCCCGTTTCTGCTAAAAATACAAGAATGAGCCAGGCATGGTGGCACTTGCCTATAATCTCAGCTACTTGGGAGGCTGAGGCAAGAGAATCACTTGAGCCGGGGAGTGACAGGTTACTGTGAGCAGAGATGACACCACTGCACCCCACCCTGGGCAACAGAGCAAGACTCTGTCTCAAAAGAAAAAAAAGCAAGATGATAGAGAATTTTCAGGCTCCTAATATTATTGCTTGTCTAACAAGTAAACTTTTTAAAAAATTCCCAAACAGCGTAAGTCATGTGACAGTGGTAATAAGTGTGAATATTGTTTGCCCTTACTGTCTTTTAAGAAGCAAACCAGTGTCTTAAGATTATTTGCTGTGACTCCTTCTCTCACCCAATGATCTGGAGCTGCTCACCTGAGCCAGCGCCTCCCATCACTCACTTGTAGGTAGGATTCTGAGTGTCATTCTTACGTTGAAGTTTAACAAATACAGCAGCAATTTATTCCCAAAAACCTTGGTGCTGCATGAAAAGTTATTAAATGAAAAATGTTCTCGCGAATTATAGTGAAAAAAGGGATGTATTTTCTCATAATCCAAGATATCCAATTTGTACAGATAGAAAAATCAATAATGACAATGTATAAGAAACGAATAGTGTAAAGGTGAATAGATTTGAGTGCAAAATGTAACATGAGGGTTTGTTGTGTGCCCCAGAGGAAAGCGGGGAGGTGGAGGGGCCGCTCTATGTGAGGCACATTCTGCTTTCCCTCCTGTTACCATCATCAGCGTCTTGATCCTTAGAGAGCTGCATGGGTATCGAACACACCGATGTAGAAATAAATCAGCTGCATGGGTATCTAACACACTGACATAGAAAGAAATCAGTTGTATGGGTAACTAACACACAGACGCAGAAATCACCTGCATGGGTATCTAACACACCGATGTAGAAACAAATCAGCTCTATGGGTAACTAACACACAGATGCAAAAATCACCTGCAAGGGTATCTAACACACACACCAACGTAGAAATAAATCAGAGCCCAGAAGAGCATCTCAGCCCCATCTCGGGGCTAAACATAGTCACACTGAGACTCCTGAGAGCTGCACAGGCCCTCCGCCTCCCCTTGCCCTCTCACTTTCTGACTGACACAAGAAAACACTTGGTTTCTTCCCAAACTGCTGTGTAGAGGAAATGTGTCAGTGCATCTTTGAGATGACAGTATCAAACATCTTATAGCATGTTTGTATAAGGTGCTTTGGAAGCAAAATTCATTATGCTAAAATAAATGGTTCATTATCTGAAAAGTGGTTTAAATTCTCAAGAGTGTCTACGGCAAAAAGTCATTAAACAACTGTTCAGACTTGCGTGAAGTAAATCTGTGTTGGAGGGACTGAGATTGTAGTGCCTGTTTTTGCTGCAGCATATAGCAAATTGCCTTTCTTCTTACACAGATACCTCTTATGGCTCAGAAGATGAAGGCTCAGTGCAGGTGGACTCCCAGGGCGCCCCGACCTCCAGCCAGGGCAGCATCAAAGTGGAGCACTGGATCAGTCAGGCCATCCACGGCTCCACCACGTCCACCACCTCCTCGTCCTCCACGCAGAGCGGGGGCAGCAGAGCTGCCCACAGGCTAGCGGATGTCATGGCCCAGACCCCCATGGGTGAGCACGCTTCACAGTGTCTTTCTGTGCCTGTTGTCTAAACCCCTTTGTGTGTGCACGTTTTCCTCTGTTTGTATCTTGGCTGTGGAATCCCTTAGTGGAAAGAGCGCAGAGCCCCTCTGGCCCCTGGGGTGCTTTGGTTGGATTGTTTCTGGAAGCTGCTGTACTGCTTTTCTCATGCCCAGGTTCCTCCCACAGCTGGAATTCCAGGGGCCTTGTTACTGGGGAATCCCGCAGCCATATCCGAATTCCAGGGGCCTTCTGTTTTATAAGTCCTTTCGTGTTCCTGGGGAATCCTGCAGCCATATCCGCTTCTATCTTTTCTTCTCACTTATGCTCCTGCGTGAAACCTTAACAGTCCCAGTCAACAGGACAGGGTTTTAAAGTGTGCTCCTCCTGACCACGGGAGTCATTTAAGGAAACGAGGGCTTTAAGCACGGCCGCTTTACGCTGCTGTCTGCCACAGGTGTTCAGATTTCTTGGGCGTGGCGCACTGTCTTGTGTAGGTTCTATGACAAGGGAGATCCTCTGTATTAGAAAAAGAGCAAAGTTAGGATCACTGCCCTACAACGTTTGAAGATGCCGTGGAAAAGGAGTGAAGTGAGAATTACTAGAGCTAGAGTCGACACGTGGGGGAGCCACGATGAGCCTCGCGTCGCTCTGCCTTTGAATGGTTCAGGAGAAAATGTTTTCCATCAAGTATGGGACTTGGGTTGAATAGGTTTTGGTGTGTGTCTCTATTAAAGCAGTAACCGGAGATGACTGTGTACCACTTCGCCGATGACGGAGCACGAGCCGCAGGCTCAGACCCTCCCGGCACCAGCTACCACAGGAAAGCCTGATCTCTGCAAAACCCTCAGTGGGAAGCAGGTGGACGTCATGTGTGATCAGATAGCCGACAGACACCCCAGAACCCCAGAATGTTCACTTCTAGATCACTGACTCCTTCACACCCAGAGGTGTTTGGGATTGACTTGGGTCCCAGCCCCTTCGGTGCTCACTGACACTGAAAGCGTCAACTGTTTTCTGTCTGGAACAGGAGTTTGCTGTCAGGAGAGCTGGGTCTGTCTCACTTTTCCCAATTACTGCTGCTGGGATCTTGAAGTCCCTTCTCCTGCTTTAGGCTTGAGTGAGGGAAAAAAAATTGAAAACAATAATTTTTCTCTCTCAACTGTTGTGAGTATAAAGGAGAAAACAGAAATACTCTTTAAAAGTTTGCAAAGTAGTACTCAAATGCAAAGCAGTGTTAAACTTCAGTTTGACACAGTTTCAGGAACATGTACACTCGTTTATGTGAATTAATAACCCTACCTGAAATCACAGCAGGCTAAACATTGAACAGAAATGTGTGACTGCTACGTATTTTTCCATAATAAAATTCCATGTGTATATTGGATTGCAGGATAGTGGCCAAGGCTCTGCCAGACGTGAACGGGGAGGCCAGACACCGCCTCTGCCACTTGGTGGAAGCATTTGTATCCTCAGATTTTATTCAATTTTAAGAAAATGCACAGAATCTTACCAAGGAAAACACATATTTTTGAATAAATGGATCACTGCACTTGGGCCTCCCTGTGTGGGTTTACCCTTTCAATACTGGAGGAAGTTTTAGTACAAAGAATTAATTTATCCAAACTATGAGGGGCTCCTAACTCATGTACGTCAGGGCTCAGTGTGACCCAAATGTAACTCTCGGCTGATCGCGTTCCGGTAATTTCTAATTGGGCACAAAGATAATCCTCCTAGACTATCTGGAAATTTTCTATAAGTTTGGGAGTTTTTTGGAAAAGCTGTGACAAAATAATGAAACTTGAAGAGCAGAAATATTTTGTGTGGCAAAAGAAGAGAAGTAAAAAGTCAGATGTGCATTTGACCTTCTGAGATAATCAGAAGCCTGTGAATGAGAACTTAGCATCTGTGATCATGTGTGCGTGAGTGTTCTAAGGAGTCCAGGCACAACATAGTCACACTGGCCAACCCCCCCGCCCCGATCCTACATGGTCATAGCCATTACTGTTCCCATTTGATGAAGAAACTGAGGCACGGAGAGCTTTAGGGACATCCCCAAATCCCCAGAAGTTTTCAGAGCTGGGTTTCCATTTCCAGGCCCTGGGCTCCAAAGCGCGAGTAAAGCCCTGGGCTGTGTGGACGGTGGCCGACAGGAAACGGGACCCTTCCATGAACACACACACGCTTCCTGGCGCCCTGCCATTGCCGGTCTAACGTTATTCTAGTTAAAATGCCGCTGACGTGGCTCCTGTTAGGAAATTGAGGTTTCACCGAACTCTACTCCATTTTCGGCAACATGAGTTATGCTGGGGTCCCCCTTTGTGCCAGATGTTTGTGGCAGACGTGGCTGAGATCGGCTTTGGCTTCTCACGGCACCCCCAGGGTGAGCGTCTGCGCTCCCGTCTCTTCCTGAGCTATGGCTTGCTCAACCTGCAGAGCAAACGCCACAACCACCAGAAACACTCATGATGTGCTTCTTTACAGATAATCATTCTGCACCTCCTGACGTAACCACGTACACCTCAGAGCACTCCATACAGATGGAGCGACCACAGGGTTCCACGGGGTCCCGGACAGCGCCCAAGTACTGCAACGCCGAGCTCATGGAGACCGGGGATGGTATGTCCCAAAGCAGAGATGCGTTTTTTTCTGGGAAACGGTTTGTGCTGATGTCCCGTTCTGTGCCCGTGACTGGGTGTGTTTCTTCCTGGGGTGCAATCTGCTGCCATTTTATCTGCTGAATAACGAACAGTGGTTCAGCAACTGAGAAATTCTTGTTCAGGTGTTAAGACCGTGAACAGTCACTTAGAAGGGCAAGATGAAGTTAAATGTACAACAGAATTACTGTTAGATGGGCCGATATGTTGCTTTAGACTTCGGAGGAAAGAGGGTCTTTTTATCCATGTTGGACAGAGATGTCAGCGACTTGGTAACAGGCTGCGGCCCAGGGCTGCTTCTTCCTTCCTGTGGCCTGGTCTTGGTATGTTCTGATTACAGCGGCGGTTTGTATCACCTAGCCGCTGTTCTATTTAAGTCTTAGTCCTTCCCCGGGGTCATAAAAGTCAGTGTAGAACCTAGCAGTGAATGAAATACAATGCCCCCGTGTGAAGCCTCATCGAGCAGCCTTGGAATGGCGTAATCTTGTAGTGCACGGGACTCGCAGGCGGACAAGGCGGCCTATCCGAGCCCCAACAGGTAGACACGGAGGACTATCGGAGCCGCAACAGGCACAGTGGACAGGCACAGTGGCCAGGGAGGACAGCGCGGTTTTGTGGATCCACAGGACACTGTGGCGTCCAAGCACGTGCTCCCAGAGGAGAGGACCCTGTGGGAGCTGATGCTGGGAGCTGGCTGAGATTCCAGCGAATAAGACTCCCTGTGACATGCACAGCTGCCATCTGCGCTGCAGCTCCTGATGCCAAGATGGTCGTGCGATAAATGCACAAAGCGCATCTCCAGCAAAAAGCCGCCGAGTGTCCACATCCAGGATATCCACCACGGTGGCTTTTTGGTGTTAATACGATGAATGTGAGCAGCAGGTGGTCTGCGTCGAGTGTGACTGTGCCACTGCAGTTTTGTTCTCATGTCTTGATGAGCATTGAACGGTTCCTGACGAGGGTAGATAAGGATGCTGTGACCTGAGACTCTGCAGTATTGTAGCTTGAGGAACCAAGGAGTTTTTCTGTCTTGCAAAGCCGTCAGGGAGGATGTTCCAGGCTGGTGACTGCTCCATGAGGTATTCAGAGATCCAGGTTCCTTCCAGACCGCTGCTCTGTGTTCCCACGGACACGGCTGTCCTTGCTGTGGTTGGGACTGGGTGATTGCCACGCTGGCAGGGGTAGGCTTAAGGTGAGAGTGGCTAGGATTTACCTAATCTACATAATGACAGGGAGCCTGGGAGTAAAGTGTAGCCATGGCCTGGAGGATGGATGATGGATGTTGGTGAACGACTGTCTGCACTCACCTCAGCTGGCCGAGGGATGGGAAGGACGACTGATGATGCCGTTCAATGGTACCTGGTTCTTTCAGATTTGACTTCCTTATGGATTTTCTGCTGTAAAGAGGAGAGAGCCTGTGGTTCTAGGCCAAGCATCTCACTCATCTCATAACATCTTGTATCCCTTAGCCAACATTTTTGTCAAGTTTCAGAAGTCCTATCAAACTGGCAAGCATTTCTCAGTTTGGTTTAACCATTGGATTTTATATCTGTGTCTGCATCTCTATTTTACATCTATGTGGTTATTTGACACTCTGTAGTACATTTGTAATAGGTTCTATTTGGTGGAAGTTACTCTCAACAAACCCTTGCTGCTACTTGAATTTTCAAGGTTGCAAGTAGAAAGGAGAGAATAAAAACCACATCTTCTCTAATTTTAAAATTTGTTGTTCCTCAAATCACACCAGAAGTACAAATATTACAAATTATAAAAGCAGTCAGAATCAAGGTTAAGAGATTTCTGGGTGATTCTGGCTAATCAGCAGTATTTGCTGAGGTGTGTGCAGCAGAGCAACATGCCAAGAAGCCCGGGACGGGGAAGAGTTGGGAGGCCAGGCTGTGACTTCAGAGGTGCTGTTGCCTCAGGAAGAGGAGCTAGATGCAGAGAGGATAAATGACCACAGGTGTGACCACCGCCGTCCTTGCCGCGGTACGGGGGCCTTTGTATGGGGCCCTTTGTGAGCTGAGTTATGAACCAGATGAAGGCTGTGCAGGCGTGTGAGAATCCAGGCCAGACTCGACGGGTGGAGGCTTGGCAGAGGTGAGGGGCCAGACAGCCTCGCTAAATGTGCAGTGGCTCACTGCAGACAGTGCCCATCAGTCGCCGGACAGACCGGCTTGAACTTCAGCCCCCATGGCAGCTGCCTTTACCTGTCTGCCTCCACCTTCTGAGGCCTAGAGGCGTCGCAAATGTGTGGTTTTTAAACAGATTTGGATGAGTTGTTTTCTGCACAACACACTTTGACAGACGGAGGCTGGTTCTCCACAGTGGCCCCAGGGACTTGGCAGGGACTGGTGGGACAGAGCCTCAGAGCACAGCACCAGCTCCCTGGGAGAAGACGGTGCCCGTGGGACGGAAGAAAGAAGAGGCACACAGTGCTGAGGCGTGAACTCTAGTTTGCTCTTAGACATGACACACATGCCTTCTGGAAGTTTGCATGAAGCACTGCTAAAGCCACCAGTGCGGATAGGTCCTTAGATCAGGAGACCCAGAACACAGTTGTATTTGAAATCCTTCACATGCTGCAGTCTCTTCAAAGAGGACTACAAGTCATCTCTAATAACGTTGTAAAATTAATTTTTTATTAAGTGCCATGGCTTTTTTTTTTTTTTTTTTGTGGGGTAGGGCCGGTGTGTGACGGTAAAACAACAGACGCAGTGACACAGCTGGTGGGTGTTGGCTCTGGGCCCCAGTTGGGCAGTTGTATGAAAAGAAACCGAAAAGTCTCTACAGTGGTATGAACCGAAACACCTGGATTATGTGTTTTCATGTATTTGACATAAATGTGCACATTTGTACGCTAAACGCACATTTTTCTATATGTAATAAAATTCACACCTTTAAATAGTTAACATATATTTTATTTTAGGACCTCCCCCACGATGTGAGGACTAATAGCCACCCCCTCTCCCCCCCGAATATTAAGAGCCACATCGCAGGGCGGTGAGGCACCCCTCGCGAGGTGGGGACTAATCGCCACCCCCTCTCCCCCTCTGGCTATTAGGAGTCACCTCGCAGGGGGGTGAGGCACCCCCACAAGGTGGGGACTAATAGCCACCCCTTCTCCTCCCGCTGGCTATTAGGGGCCATGGTGGACTCACAGCCTGTTTATGATATTGTGAGTAATATCATCTCCCTCTCTGGAAATTATGAACTCTTTCACAGATGGGTGTATACCCTCAGTGTGTACACCGTCAGAGGGTGTACACCCGTCTGTATTGGGAGTAATATCCTCTTCCTCCCTGAATGTTAAGAAGAATATCCCAGGACTGTTTGTACTCCCTGCATTATTGGGTGTCATATCTTCCTCTCCCACGTGGAAATTAGAAACAATATCACTGGGGGCATGTACACCTTCTGTAATATTTAAAGTAATATCATCCCCTTCCCTCCAGGATCATGGGAACAATATCCCTGGGGAGTGTACACTTTCTGCCATATATGTCATAATATCATCCCTCCCGCCTTGAAACATTATGAAGGACCATCTCACACGGGGTGTACAACCCTTGGTGCGATATTGGGAATGCAATTATTCTCTTTTCCCCCGGCATATTTGGAAAAATATCAGAGTGAGTGTACCCCTCCTGCCATATGAGGATTACTATCCTCTTCTTCCTTTCTGGATATTAGAAAGAATATCACACGTGGGTTTGCACTTTCTTCGATATCTGGAGTCATGTCATCCTCTCTTGTTTTGAATGGCAAGAACAGTGCCTTGGGGGGGATGTACACACCCTGTCATATTGGGAGTAATATTGCACTCTCCCCTCCTTGATAATTAGGAACAACATCCCATGCTCTCTGTCCCTGGATATTAAGAACAACATCACAGGTAGGTGTACACCCCCTGCGGTATTAGGAGTAATATGATTAATTATTAAACATCCATGATCGATATTAACAATTATCAATGATACTATTAATAGGATACTGTTATGGATAATTATTTTAAATATATGATTATGCATGCTTAAAATAATTGCTAATATTGTTATTTTATTACCAGCATCACTTAATATTGATTTAAGTAACAATTGCTGATATCATTATTTTATTAGTAGTGATATTACTACTGATTATTAATGCTAATCGTTAACATTTTTAACTATTTTACTATCTTTATTGTGATTATTAATGTCGATGATTACTCTTAATTTTTCTTATATTTATTAATATTAATAATTAATAGACTTGTTCCTGATATCCAGCGGGGAGGGGATGATATCACTCCCAATATCGAAGAAAGTGTACACCCCACTATGATGTTATTCCTAACAGCCAGGGGGTAGAGGATGACATTATTGAAACTATGGCAGTGGGTGTACCTCCCTTCGGTCGTCTTGTTCCTTATATCCTGGGTGGGAGAGGATGATACAACTCCCAATATCGAAGGGGGCGTAGACCTCCCCCGTGATATTGTCCCTAACATCCAAAGGTGGAGAGGATGATATTTCTTCTGATTTTACAGGGGGTGTACACCACCCCTATGATATGGTTCCTAATATCCAGGGGGCGAGAGGATGATATTAGTCTCCATATTGCAGGAGGTGTACACTCCCTAGTGATATTGTTCCTAGTATCCAGGGAGGGAGAGGACGATATCACTCCCAGTATCGCAGGGGGTGTACACCTCCTTGTGATATGGTTCCCTATATCCTGGGAGGGAGACGATGATACTAGTGGCAAAATCGCAGAGGGTGTACACACCCACTGTGATATTGTTCCAAATATCCAGAGGGAGAGAAAATGATATGACTCCCAATATCACAGGGGGTGTACATCCTCCTGTGATATTGTTTCTTATATTCAGGGGGAGAGGATGATATTACTCCCAATATCGCAGAGGTTGTACACACCTCCTGCGATATTGTTCCTAATATCCCGAAGGGGAGAGCATATTACTCTCAATATGGCAGTGGGTGGTACACCTCCATTGTAATATTGTTCTTAATATCCATGATGGGAGAGGATATGACTCCCAATATCGCAAGAAATGTACGGCCGCCTGTGATAGAGTTCCTAACATCTAGGTGGGGAGAGGATGATATTACTGCCCATATCGCAAGAGTTGTAAAACCCCTTCGATATTTTGCATACAGTCCTGAGGGGAGAGGATATTATTCCCGATAGCGGAGAAGGTATACACCCCCCTGTGACACTATGCTTAATATCCGCATTGGGAGACGATGACGTTACACCCAATATCACAGGGGATGTACACCCACCCTGGGATATTGTTCCTTATATTGAGAGGGGGAGAAGATGCTATTGCTCCCAGTGACGCAGGGGCTGTGGCTGTACACCCCTCCTGTGATATTGTTCTTAATATCCTAGGGAAGAGAGGATGGTACTACACCCAATATCTCATGGGCTGTACGGTGTCCGCTCAGAGATGTGTGGGGCTCTCTTACACAAGTAACTCCTTCTCTAACTTTAGCCACATGCTGGTCATCCAGGGGCCTCCTAAAATCCAGGAGTATAAAAACCAGTGGAATTTCTGAGAACCAAAGATGGCGCATGGCTCTGGTTGGGCTGCCACAGGCAGTTTTGTGAAAAGACAGAGATGTATTTCTCATAGTCCTGGAGTCTGGAGGTCCAAGGTCAAGGTGGGTTCAGGACTGGCTCCTCCTAAGGCATCTCTCCTTGACTGTCAGATGGCATCTTCTCTTGTGTCCTCGTGCGGTTGTCCCTCAATAGATGTCTGTGTCCTGATCTCTTCTTACAAGGGCATCAGTTCTAATGACTTCGTTACCTTCATCACCTCTTTAAAAGGCCTATCTCCACATACAGACACATTCTGAGGTCCTTGGTTAGGACTACAACCTGGGAATATTGGGGTATGCAATTAAACCTGAAGCAGATGGGGTCTTATAACCTGTGTCACCCAAGCTCATGCCAGAGCCCCATGAGGAAGCCCCAGGTCCCCCCTTTGATATGGTTTAGCTGTGTCCCCACCAAAATCCCGTCTTAAATTCTCATGTGTTGTGGGAGGATGGAAGTGATAATTTGACAGCAGAGAAGACAGTTGCTGCCAGGGAGGGGAGAGGGGACTCCAGACCTCCGAAGGTTGGAGGGTCCCAGGCCCTGGGCAGAGCAGGCAGCCCCACCCCTGTGACACCCCTGAGGATGGCTCAGGAGTCGGAAAAGGTGGAATCATATGTAGAGGCTGGTTGGGGAGATAGGAAGTTGTTGAATGAGTTTTTAAATGTTTCCATCAAAATTCTTACTGCACCCTTGGTGTTGGTGGGGACCAGTGGCTTCTCCATGTGCCTGGCTTCTTCCTGGCTCTGACTCTGGGAGCCTGGCCTGGCCTAGGGCTGCTGGTTGGATTCATTGCTGGCAGCAGGTAGAAGGTGGAGGAGGGAGAGGAGCTGTCCTCAGTCCTCTCTTACTCATGCCTGTCCACGTTAGCAGCCCCTCCCCAGGCATCCCTTGCCCATAATCTGGGGAGTGCTATTCTCACTTCCCTTGGGCCCTGCCCACCGATCTCCAAAGAATCCCGTCAGTGACTCCTTTTAATCACCTCTTTGCCTGTGACAAAGTCTTCTGGGACCTCCTGACTGATACAAGGGGAAGCCTGGCTATCTGTGCAACTTGTAAAAGTGAAGTGAGTCATTCACACTGGCATGTATCTACAAGTCACACAGCTTTGCAACTGGAGTGACTTTAAGCTCATCTAACCAAACCTTCCATGACAGATGAGGACACCCAGAATCATAGGATAGAAGTGACTTGCTCCCATCTGGGTCCGCCACGCTGAGACTCAAGCGCAGAGTCTAGCAAAGCACACTTCGTCCTCCCTTAGAAGGAAGATCCTACCCGCACGGCTTACCTCCAGCTACCCTAGGTCCCCCCACTCTCCCTTAGAGGGAAGTTCCTGCCAGCATGGCTCACCTCTACCTACTCTAGGTCTCCCCCACCCTCCCTTAGAAGGAAGGTCCTGCCAGTATGGCTCACCTCCACGTACCCTAGGTCTCCCCACCCTCCCTTAGAAGGAAGGTCCTGCCAGCATGGCTCACCTCCACCTACTCTGGGTTTCTCCCAACCTCCCTTAGAAGGAAGGTCTTAGAAGGCAGCACGGTTCACCCTCTCCTAACCTAGGTCTCCCCCACCCTCAGAGGGGAGTCTTTGGGTCAGTCACAAGACTACTCCGGACATCTGTAAGAACAAATGGTTTCCAGCACAGTCCTTTCCTGGGGTCTGCATTTTCCCTCTGGGATGCTTGGAAGTTGAAGGGGTCAGGCAATTCAAGTTCTCCCTGGTATCTCAGGGGCCACTGACACACAGGAAAATGTGCTGCTCTGCTCGCTGTTTGACTTTGATGGATGCAAATTTGTTCTAAATGAGCCTGACATTCATTAGCATGTAAACATATGTTACTGGTGGCGGCTCGCAGGGCCACATGCTGATGGATTTTATGGGCTGCCCCCGCCGGACATCACCAGGCTGCCTGGGTCTGTGCTGCTTCTGGCTAAGGCTCCAGATGTTTTGGTGCACTGTGAAGTAGACATTTTCGCTACAGGGTTATGTTTTTTTCCAAAAAAGAAACACAGACAAATCTGTGAAAAGAACTTGAGTTTATGCGCCGATCTACTGGAAGGAGACTCTTAGAATGTCAGCTGCTCAGTGTCTGCTTTGACTCCCGGGCAGTTCTCTCTGTCCTGTGGCTCAGATTCTATGGGGCTGAATTATACATTTGATTCCAGTTCTGCTCAATATTTCCCCACAAGTAGTGCTGTGGATGCGACTGATGCCTTTAGAGATATCTGCAGCAGGAACAGTGCAGAGAATACAACACGCCATGCTAAAATATTTTGAGCTGAAAGCAATTAAGAAGCGCTCTGGCCTTCCCTCTAGTTTCTGAAAAGCACACAACATAATCATATTATACAAAGACAAAAGTGCCCTTTCTCCCCTCTCTGCCAGAAAGGACGCAGCTCAATCTCTGTAGACAACTTCAGACCCTTATTCAGGAAACAGCACCAGAGGAATTTACACAAAAATCTATCATTTATTGGCCTTCCCACAATTTGTTGCCCCCAATGACCCAAAGTCCTTTTACTTTGTCTTGGCACTTCTAGAAACATTTATTATCCTTGTTGAAGATGTTATATAAAAGAAAGGTCTGAGCTGTCTCTTTGAGATTCCCTCATTCCCTGTGTATCTCTCATGTATATATGAAATATACATGCTAATAAACCTCCGCTTGCTTTTTTGGGGGTTCATCTGTCTTTTGTTATAGGAACCCCAACCAATGAAGCTAAGATGGGTGGAAGAAAAGATTACATTTTTCTCCCCTGTAGTAGCATTATTCTAGCAATAGCATTATTATTATTTTTTTTTTGGTAGATTTCTGTTGAATACACACACACACACACACACACACACACACACACACACACACACAGAGCAATGTAAAAAGAAAGAAGTGTGGGGAGTTCTGATGAAATTTTAGGTCCCAGAGATACCTAAATATGTTGAGAAGTTGTCTTTAAACATTGATTTTTTTCCCACATTTATTCTCATATTTTTGATATTTTTTTCTTCTGAGATACCATTTCTAGATTGTTTTCTCTACATTTCCTTGCAAGTCCGAGAGAGTATGCTGGTTAGTAGTGTGTCCAATGCACTACCTCTGTCCTTGTCAGTAAAGAAATGTAGAAATTGAGAGGGATGTGAGAGTCACGCTACACAGAGATGGAAACACAGATAGGAGGTAAGTAAAAACACGTGAAAACCCAGCATTTCTGGAACTCTCACCTACTCCTGTGCCGATATTCATCCTTCAGCTCTGCCTCCGTTCTTCCTTTCTTTTCTCATGCTATGGGGTCTGCTTTGGAGACGTTATCTACTTTCATTCTTCCAAAGTCAAGCTTCTAGCTTTGGTTGGAACTGCAGACCCATTTACTCATTCAGCAAATACTTTCTAAGCACATGGATAGTCACTGAGAATACCGTGGTTCACCAACATGACCGTGGCCCCTGCTCTCACGAACCTGCAGCCTGATGGGGAGAATGGGCACTAATAAGACAATCACTCTAATGGGTTTCTGATGAAGAATTCAGGAAAGCACACCAAAGAAAGGGAAGCGGGGTTCTCTAAATTTATGCTGTAAAAGAATCTGGCGTATCTTGGGATGAGAGGTAGAAAACCGATGCATTCTGGAAGGTATGATCCCCTTGCAGTCTGGAGAGAAGTAGAGGTTGATTGTTGAGGGCGGTGGAGTGTAGGGACACCACGGTCTAAACAGAGATGGGGGTGCTGCAGAATGCCTCTTGCAGCAGGAAACAGGCACGTGCAAGGAAGTAAGCACGGGAGAAAGTGGCACAAGGCAAGAATGAAGGCAGGCAGGCAGGGGCTGGGAGATGATGGTAGATGCTTTATTCTCTTAATAACAGCAACAGGATGCTGTTGAAAGCACTTGAGGGAGGTGGGGAAGTGGGTATGACATGTTTTGTGTTTGTAAAATTATCACATTGTCTTACCAAACTATACTCCCTATTTTTTAAATTTTACTTTAAGTTCTTGGATACATGTGCAGGTCTATTACATAGGTATACATGTGCCATGGTGGTTTGCTGCCCCTGTCAACCCATCATCTAGGTTTTAAGCCCTGCATGCATGAGGTATTTGTCCTAATGCTCTCCCTCCTCTTGCCTCCAACCCCCAACAGGCCCCCGTGTGTGTCGTTCCCCTCCCCGTGTCCATGTGATCTCATTGTTCAACTCCCACTTATGAGTGAGAGCATGTGGTGTTTGGTTTTCTGTTCCTCTTTTAGTTTAGTTTGCTGAGAATGATGGCTTCCAGCTTCATCCATGTCCCTGCAAAGGACAGGAACCCATTCTTTTTTATGGTTGCATAGTATTCCGTGGTATATACGTGCCACATTTTGTGTATCCAGTGTATCATTGATGGGCACGAGATATCCTCTTAACATGTGATCCAGCTATTGCACTGTTCAGTATTTATCCAAAGGAGTTGAAAACTTGTGTTCACAGAAAAACCTGCACACGGACATTTATAGAAGCTTTAATCATAATTGCTAATTTTATTGCAGCTTTATTCATAATTGCTCAAACTTGGAGGCAACGAAGAAACCAAAATGTTCTTCACTAGGTGAGTGGATAAATAACCTGTGATATATCCAAACAATGGCATATTCTTCAGCACTGAAAGGAAGTGAGCTGTCAAGCCATGAAAAGACACTTAGGAACTTTAAACATGCACGGCTACACAAAAGAGACCCATCAGAAAAGACTAAAGGACATTCAGAAAAAGGCCAGACTATGGAGTGAAACTATCCGTGGTTCCCAGGTGTTGGGAAGAGGGAGAGATGATGAGGTGGAACATGGAAATTTTTAGGATTTTAGTGCAACTGCTCTGTACGATGCTATCATGGTGGATACATGTCATGACACCTTTGTTCAAACCCATAGAACCAGCACCAAGACGGAGCCCTCATGTAAACTGTGGACTCTGGGTGACAATATGTCAACGTCGGTTCTTCAATTGTTACAAACGCTCCCTCTGGGCAGGAGAGTTTTTAGTGGGGGAGGCTGTGCACGTGGGGGAAGGGAAGGCATATAGAAGGACTCTCTGCACCTTTCCCTCAATTTTTCTGTGAAGGTGAAACTGCCTAAAAGATAGTGTATTTTTTAAAAATAAAGGAAAAAAAGGAAACAAAAAGTCCTCACGAAAATCAAATGAGAAAATGATCACACTGGGTGCTTCAGGTCAAAATGGAAGAACAGGGGCTGTATTTACCATCCCACCTGATGACTTTTTCCTCACTGCTTTTCAGCATTTTTTTGGAGTCTAGTCAGTGCAATAAGGCAAGTTAAAATATATAAAATGCACCCTTATTAGAAAAGATTTAAAACTATCTGGATCTGCAGGTGACGTGATCACCTGTGTGGAAAATCTCCTGAAATCACAAAAAGCCACTAAAACTAATAATAATAAATTACTTACTAATAAGTGAGTTTGGAAAGCTTGCAAGATACAAGCTAAACACATAAGCAATATCTCTTTATACACTGGCAAAGAAATAATTGGAAATGGAAATTTACAAAGCAATATTATAGCACATCAAAACATGAAATACCTCAGACTAAATCTGACAAAAGATGTGTAAGATCTATACACTGAAAAGCAGGCAGTGATGTTGAAATAAATTAAAGAACTAAATAAATGAAGTGATATATTGTGTCCATGGATCAGCAGGCTCAATATTGTTAAGATGTCAGTTCTGCGCTTGTGGATCAGAGGTTTAATGCAATTCCAATCAAAATCACAGCATGATTTTTATTTTTATTTTTATTTTTCAGTAGAAATGAACTAGCGGATTCCAAAATGTGTCTGGAAATTTAAAGAACCCAACAGAGCTAAGACAACTTGGAATAAAACGGTGGAGGACTTACCTGAACTACCAAGATAGTGTGGTATTGGTATAATAAGAGAAAACTGGGTTAATGAAACCTCCTAGAGGGTCTAGTAATAATCTCACAAACATGTTACATATACGTAGTAGATTTTTGAATAAAGGTTCAAAGACATCAAATTAGAGAAAGGACGATAATGATAGAAGGATTAAATACCGTAGGCCAAAAAGAGAAAAAAGAGCTCCTGTTAAATATCTTCACATTGTTGTCACTCATGCAATTCAATTCACATTTTGTGTGTCTAAAAGTTGAGCAGACTTCTTCATTCTCTTTCCCCAATTCACTCCACAGAGATGCTGATGTCTTTCAGTGGAACTTGGAAGTTTGCTCTTCTTCTTAAAATGACTCTCTTAGATACTGTTTATGCAAGAAGTTGTGGGACTGTAACTTACAAATACTGTTCTAAACCTTGGAATCACACGTTCCCCTTTTTCTCTACTTATCGTTTCTAGTAAGTTTCCCATTTCCTCTTTCTCCTTCATATTTACACTGCATTCCTTTTAGTTCAGGCTTTTGTTACCCCACTTGATCTCTTGATGTGGTCACCTGAATGCCCTTCGTGTCCCAGCCTCCTGGAATCCTTCCTTCATGACCCTGCAGAACTGCCCTCCAGACCCGCAGGTGTGACCCGGAATCAAGGATCTCAAAGCCGAGTGGGATCTGAGAGGCTATCTAGACCAATCCTCCATTACAGACGTAAACCTTTTGATGACTTCACTTCAGAGCCCAAAATATTTGCACTGCAGGCAGAATCACCTAAATCACTTAATGTGATGTTCAGTCTTCCCGTGGTATCTTCCTCTCTGCATCTCCCTACTTTCGGTCAGCCATTTCTCACTCATGACACCGAACCCTTCATTCACATCACATTATTGTTCTTCTCCACACACACACACACACACACTTGTTTTCTGCCTGGGTTTTTTGTTATATTATTCCCTCTGCTGGAACTACCATTTTCCAAGATCTGACTACAGAATTTTAACGTATTCCTCAGAATGACTCACATATCACATATTCGACCAAATGGCTGCAGATTCTGTCACCTCCTCTCTTGTCCTATGGCAACATGGAGACTCTTCTTCTCTTAGCCAATAGGATTTATCATGGTCCTTCTTTATCTTAACAATAGTTTAGCAGGACTGAGAACTGGGAAGTAGATTTTTCTCCCAGGGGTGAGCACTGTCTTAGTTTAGCAGATCTCCCTGGGTCTCCACTCTGGTTGTAGAAAAGCAGCCCATAGGGCATGGTGGGGAGGAGAAGAAGGGGAATTAAGCTGTGGTGCATGAAGATGGACAGTTGTGACCCGTACTCCGGGGTTGGGAGTTGAGGCCACTAGGAAGGAGAAGCTGTAAGGATGAAGACGAGGCATAAAAAGTGATGCAGGCCGGGTACGGTGACTCATGCCTGTAATCCCAACACTTTGGGAAGCCAACGTGGATGGATCACGAGGTCAAGAGTTCAAGACCCGTCTGACCAATATTGTGAAACCCTGTCTCTACCAAAAATACAAAAATTAGCTCGGTGTGGTGGCACATACCTGTAGTCCAGCTACGCGGGAGGCTGAGGCAGGAGAATCACTTGAACCCAGGAGATGGAGGTTGCAGTGAGCCAAGATCATGACACTGCACTCCAGCCTGAGTGACAGAGCGAGACTCCATCTCAGAGAAAAGAAGTGATGCATAGTAACAAGACTGCCCGAGGAGAAAAGGAAATCAGCAACCTTCTCCAGGGTGGGATAGCTGAAGACCCTTTAAGAACAAAGGTGTCTACTTTCCTTCTTAGGATGCTCTATCGTGATTTAATGAACCCCTCACAATCTACTGTATTCAGTATTTGGCATGAGTCAATTTAGGGGAATTCTAGAAAACATAGCTGGCTGTTATCAGGTTAATGTAGATTGGGAGGAAGGGAAAAACCCCAGGAGCCACGTAGGAAGGACAATACGTGAAAACAGAAGAAACTTGGAGTCAGTTCACCCTTCAAACAAAATCCAGTTTCCAGAAGACATTGTGAGGGCTGCTGGGTCTTCCTCACCTGCAGATGGGGGATTCCAGATACTTATACTTGAATCTCACAGGATGGGGTGATCACCACCTGCTCTCAAATGGGATGAGTTACAATATCTTCTATCGGGAGGCAGTAAATAAGAGGTTAGGTACACGTCTGTAGTCATCACAATTCTGTCAAGATTGCTATTTTTACTTCCATGTCATAGATGGAGAGCATGATGCTTGTGGAAATGATTTGCTCAGGGTCTCACCATCAAAAGTGGCAGAGGAAAGATTCCAACATGTTTTAAAAGCTGCAAACTGAGCCGACTCCCATCCATGCTGTCATACCGACTGAGATTTCAATCCTCCTGAAGGCAGGAAACTTATTCCATTTGCTTTTATACTCTCCATAACACTAATGAGCAAGTTTTGCTCAAAGTAACACGGAATATTTTGCTGACTCAAGGGGTAAGAGAAGAGACTTAAATGACACCATCACAAGTCAACATTCAAGGAACAGAGACATTTAGCATTAGCTGTCTCAGTCAAATCAACAAACATGCACATTTATCCTTTACATGGGAGTAAGACAGCAAACACAATTGAAAAAATGAGCCAAGTGTAAAAAAAATGTGTCACAAAGGGATGGATTTAGACAGGAGAGCAGTGAAGTAGGTTATAAAATGGTCAGCATAATCCATTTTAATGAATTATTAGCTGAAACATGCAAAGCATTTAGGATTTCTGGGAGAAGTGTACAAACACACCAAATGTTTGTCCGACATTTTCTTCACTGCTTCTGTCTTTCCACAGGGCTAGAGATGATGTTGACCAACGGCCTTGGGAGGAGAGGTTGCAGCTGAGCCCACACCCTCTCAAACTCCTTCAGACTGTTTCTGTTTTTGTAGACTACTTTACCATTAACAACAAATCCTAAGATTTAATCAGTACAGCAGTCATTGGCCAGAGTTCAAATTTCTGATTTGAAGGAATCTGCACTCTGCCTGCCAGGATCGACTATTAATGGCTTCGTCCAGAGAGGAGCTATGTCTTTGCTCACTACAGAACAGTATTGAGGCTTCGAAAGGGGTATTTTGCTGGTCACCTCCTGGTCATCCTTCTGCTCACCAAGAGCAGATACTGTTCTCAGCCCCTTACATTTACAAGGTCGTTTAATTCTCACATAGCCCTTTCAGATAGATGCGACTATTACCCCCCTTTTACAGAGGAGGAAACCGAGAGGCAGAGGACATAGGTGAATTGTCCCAGATCACAGAGCTGGCTATGGAGCTGGGACTTGCACCCGGCCAGCCTGGCTCCAGAGTTCACTGCCCTCCTCCTGTACAGCACGTGTGACCTGCAGTAATCACCGCCCAAACAGGCAGGCACTGCGGATAGCCAAGCACACCTCTTCCGACTTCAGCACGGAGGAAGGTTCGTTTTCATTCTGGTGTTCAGCTCAGTTAGGACTGTTTTTATCACAAGGACGCACAACCCAGAAAGCTCAGTCACGTGCCGTTGCCTTCTACGGTCATGGTTTTCTACTTTTTGGCCCCATTTTCCTGAGGACTTGGCCTGCTGGGACGTGAATGATGCGTTACTACTGTAGAGACAGAGGTTCAGGTCTAGTGGCACAAACAGCGACAGACCCCATGAAAATGCGGGCGCGGCCCCTCCATCCCAACAGCCTGGATGGCTGCTCCATTCTGCTCCCATCACACACGTCCCCACCCAGCCACGCCCCTTCTCCTTTTCCCTACTGGATTCATCAAATCAAACCTCACTGTCCTTGGCAAATGTACAATTAATTTACTTACTGCCCAGAACAAAAGCGCACTTCCAGTTAACATGACACCCCTGCTGTAATAGAACAGCCTTAATTCAGACATGATGCAGGAGGGCCGTCCTGGAATCGGCAGCTGTTTTCTGGGGAAAGCCTCTGTCCCACCTGAGTCCCACCTGAGCCCGACACTTGTGCCACACTATCCCCATGGTGTCTGAAAGCTCCATGAAGACAGGGTCACTCTGACCCCTTCACACCCACAACGCCAAAGAGGAGCAGGTGTTCAGGAAAAGTCTCCTGCTAGTGCTGAAGACAGGAATACTTCCTCGTGGTGCCCAGAATGTCAGGAGAAAACAAAGCACCATGTGGACACCTTCCAGGTGAATTTTGGAACGACTGTACCGCATGCCAGTCATCCTTTTACAGAACAAAACCAATACCGGAAAACATGTGTCGCCCGCAGAGAGATGGTCCGTTTGACGGCTTACAAACACACCTACGTTACACTGAATTTGCCTCAAGCCACCGTCTCTGTGCTAATGTAAAAAGTCTCCATAATTAACTACTAGCCTTTTTCATCTGGTGCTTTTTAACAAGCAAGACAGTCCTGTAACACTCAGGCATTGTTGAAAACGTCAAATGGAAGCCTAGAAACCTCTTCCGTGCAGCTTCACTGCAAAGTATTTTGACGTGAGCCAAATCGTGCTATTCCTACATCTCCACAGGAAACTCAAGGCTTCATCAAGGAAATGCAGCATGATTTCTGCTAGGCACAGAAATTGTTGGGGGGGGGGGGCATGAGGTTGAGGGAACATTACATAGAAACCAACCCCGATAATCACCTGCATGAGAGCCACACTGGCCGGCAAGCCCCGGTCGGCTCAGTCTCCGCACAATCACAGGCGTGAGTCCTGGAGGGCAGACACCTGGCACTGCTGACCACCCCAAGGTCGTGGCCTCTGCCCCTTCTCTGCTGCCCATCAGTTCCAAGCTTCTGGCAACACCGCCTGCTGCCCCCACTGCCTCATCGACTCTTCGTGAAAAGCAAATGTTGCCAGGATAGCTTATGAGTACATTTGCCAGGAAAGCAGCTCCGATTGACGCTGAAACCCCCTTCTCACACCCCTGGCAGCTCCCTTGCCCCCGATGTGCACATGCTTGCAGCTCTGACCTTGCTCAGTGTCCACACAGGCTCTGTCCCCTGGAGAGCCAAAGGCAGACTCAATGTTGAGTCAGAAATACACAAAGAGGGTGACGATTACGAACTGCCTGCCCCCCAAAACACAGGTTGAAATCCTCACCCTCAATGTGATGCTGTCAGGAGGTCTTTGGGAGGTGATGAGTTCCTCAGGCTGGAGACCCTTAAATGGGATTTGTGCCTCACAAAGGGGTCCAGCAAATCCCTCACCCTCCCATTGTATCAGGGCCAGAGAGAAGGTATGTGCCAACCAGGAAGGAGCCCACACCAGAACCCACCCAATAGCACCCTGATCCTGCCTTCCAGCCTCTAGAACTGTGAGAAACAAATTCCTGTTGTTCATAAGCCACTCAGTCAATGGTGTTTCGTTACAGCAGCCTGAGCTGCCTGAGATGACGATGCTCACCGTCCTAAAGAAAAGGCTACTCCCCTCTCCCAGAAAGAGGGGTTTAATTAAAATCCCTGTCTCTCCTCGCGGCCACCACAGATCTCACTTCCCCACCCCAAAAGCCAGCAGTTGCTAGGATTAAAGGAAAATGAGGATTGTTTTAGACCAGCCCCTCCATATCGGTCTGAAGCCTGTAACTTTGCCCACTTCCACGGTGGCCGTGTCACTGCATTGCCCATGTCAGCTCTGTGTCTGCACCGGGTCCCAGGCTCTGCACAGACTCCTCTAGCTGGCCATCCAGCACAGCCATTTCCCCTTCTGCATTGCAGGCTGTCCTTTGATATCGAACTCCCACCTTTCTGCAACCCAAGGCCTTCCGATCCAGACATTCGGGGTAAGCTCAGCCATGTACTGGAGTCGTTGACTCAGGTAACCCAGGCCCAAGACGTTGGCACCAACCGTCTACTGGCTGTGGGATCTGCATAGCTACTAGCTGCCCCAGCCACACCAGGGCCCGGGAGGGGAGGCAGAGGAACCTGTGAAGCTGCCAACAGCCATATGGGAACAGGGGCCCCTGGAAGGAGGAGGATGCTATGGCAGGAAATTCAGAGACAGAAACAAAGAGCCGCAGGGCTGGACAGGTCATGGCCAAAGCCTACACTGCTGAATTTTCCAGGTTTCTGAACTCAATCGCTGACCCACACAGCACATGTTTCCTGAGTGCTGACCCCACGTGGCATTGGATACGGCAATAAAGCAGGACTCCCACCTCCCCCTTCCCCAACACATACACAGGGCCTCCGTCCTGGCGGGAAATCAGGCCTGGGCGCCCAGCTGGCACAGCGAGCCTGGGAAGGGGGCCGTTTCAGACGGACAGTGGGTGCAGCCTTGCCAAAGCCCAGCAGTCACCTGCACTGCCACAGCCAGGCTGAGTCCAGATCAGCCGCACAGAAACCTGACCCGCTCAAGGGCACGGCTAAGCTCATCAGGGACAGACACCGTCTCCTGCTCATCTCCAACACTTTCTCTGCATGTCTAGTTACACACGGACAACGCAGTCTCAGAAGCACATCAGGCCTCCCCCTGCTCCTCTCTGTGGTACCACTGATGGGGAGGGGCCGGTATGGCCGCGAGGTCGCATACCCACAGCCATACCACGCAGGCCTTCGACGATTATTTCTGCCAAAGAACCCTGCTGCGGCTTGGAGCACACCATGGTGGGCGGGAAGCTCCACCCGGAGAAACAGCCATGCTTCTCCCCAGAGCCAACGGAGGGCACCCCCGACCCTGCATTCAGCAGATTGCTTACATTCTGGAAAACATCTGGGTTAATGGGGAACAGTAAAATGAAAAGGTCACACTAGAAAGGTTAGAAGGCTGTGTGAAGTCTCAGGAGGTCCAAAGGTTTCTGAACCAAGACTGCTGCGGTCAACGAGCTTACAGGAAAAGTTTCCACACGGGCCTTCAACAAGCAACACTCAGCAGGGAGGAGCCACGTTCTGCGCAGAACCTCAGAACCAGAACATCGGACACCACAAAGTCACATCAGAGCCAACAGCAACTGAAATACAGCGCTCTCCTAAGATGTGTGCGTCACCTGCAGAAAGTCACCACACATTAAGATGGGGGAAGAAAAGGATAAGGTTAGAAACAAATTTGAAGTAATTTCTGCATACGTAAAATTTCTACTTCCACTGGTTTTCTTTCTGGGAGTAACAACTTTTACATGAGATGCACATCCCCGTTGGAAGGAGTTTGGGTTTTCTGTGGGCAGAGTCAAGGGCTCTCCAAGAAATGTGAACTTTTTCTCACTCACTGAGCCGCGTGCCCTGAGGCCGTCCTGGCCTGCCTGAGCACCTCCCTGCTCTGCCTCCAGCCAGCTCCTTCCAGCACTCACCCCGCTGCTCCCAGAGCCTGCACTGGCCCAGGATCTCCTCTTCTGCTGCTGTCAATGTTCCACTTTAGGGCAAATAAGTTGGAAACTAGAAAGTTATAAAACCCCTTGACTTTTTAAAAATTTGTCTTCTCAGAAAACAATACTAATTCTACTTCCATGGTTTAATATGTTGCCCCCATCTGCATGTTCATGGATATGTGTTTTTATATATTTTTTTTAAATCAGTACTTCTAAAAGTATGCACTGTTGCTACATTCAGTTCAATTACATTTGATGTAAGAAGTTTTAATTTCAGTGAATTCAGGCACTCAAAATTTAAGCCCTCTGACATCTATTAATCAAATGGGAAAATGACAGGTAGATATTACAAAAATCAAGAGAAGTGTTTAATGTAAATCCTGCACTTTCAAATACTTCCACAAATGTAATGTATACATTAGTACATAACCTTGAGCATTTTCACAACTCTTTGCACTCAAATTCCATTCTTAACTTTTATAGATAAATCGACATCCATATGTGATTTTAAGCAGCTCAAACATCAGCTCTTAAAAACAACCAGAAATGCTGCGGGCAAATCCCACCGAGCAGCAAATAACGGAACTGCACCCAACAACCCAGGTACCTCCCCTGAGGCATCTGGAACTTGAGCATTACAAGCAGCCTTTGGTTTCTGAGGCACCCGAGAGTGGGGACTCCCAACTCCCCAAGTCTAAGAAGGCCTCAGCGATAAGGAAAACTGGTCAAAAAGTCATCCCTGCCGGCTCCCTGCCACGGGCTCCTCCCTGCCCGCCCTCAGCCACGTGCTTACAAGGTCTCACTTCCTCTCTGTCCCGCAAAGCCTGACTCCTGATTCCAGCCCTGCCGCTTACTGAGATGTGGCCATGGACGTCAACTGCACCTGTAAGGGGAGAAGCCGGTCAGGATACAGGATCCTGGCCATCCTGGCAGCGCTCAAGCTGATACTGTAACTTGGTAGTGAGTTACTTAATGCAAAGGTTTAACTTTGAAAAATTTAGATATGTGTATTCTAAAAGGGAAATTCTGAACGTAGAACACAGGCCACACCCTCACACTGATGTTGTCTGGCCAGCACTCTTTTGTTTGCCTTTTCAATAGACGTTTTTAAAAGCAGTTTTCCGTTCATAGCAAAATCAAGAGGAAAGTACAGAGAGTCCTCACATATCCTTTCCCAGCACAGGCACAGCCTCCATCATTCTCCTGCCCTCACCAGACCAGCATGTCTGTACGACCGACAGACCCGCATCAACACGGCACCACCACCCACAGTTCACAGCTCACACGAGGACTCGGCCTGCTGCTGCTCACTCTGTGGGTTTCACAGACGTGGAACGGCATGGATCCCCCATGAAAGCCCCACCTGGAGTTGCTGCCCCACCCTACACACCCCCTATGCTCCTCCCATTCATCTCTCCCCTCCCCAACCCCTGACAGCCGCTGATTGTTTGACTGTCTCCACAGCTTTGCCTTTTCCAGACTGTGCTGTAGTTGGACTCAGACAGCAGGCAGCCTTTCCAGATTGGAGTCTCACTTAGCAACATGCGTTTAAGATCCTTCTGTGTCTTTTCATGGCTTAGGGGTCCAGTTCTTTTTAGTGCTGAATAATATCCCAGTATCTGACATACCACAGTTTATCCATTCACCTACTGAAGGGCATCTTGGTTGCTTTCTAGTTTTGGCAATTATAAAGCTGCTGTCAACGTCTGTGTGCACATTTCCGCATGGAAGTAAACTTTCAGCTCCTCCGAGTAAACGTCCAGGACTGTGATTGCTCCTGTGGTCGGAGAGCTAAGTTCCACGGAAAACCGCCACGCTGCCTCCCACAGGAGCTGCCCCACTTCCCCCAGCGATGAGTGAGGGTCCTGATGCCCACACACCCACCAGCACGTGGTGGTGTCGGAGTTCAGGTTTTGGCCAGGCCGATGGGTGCACAGTGACGCCTCGCCCTATGACATAAGACGCGGGTCATGTTTCCACGTGTAGATTTGCCATCTGTGTATCTTCTTTGTTGGGATATCTGTCCAGGTCTTTCGTCCATTTTTAATCAGGTTGTTCATTTTCTTGTTGAGTTTTGAGAGTTCCTTGCACGGTTTGGATAACAGCCTTTATCAGATAAGTCTTTTACAGATGCGTTCTCCCCGTCTGTGGCCTCCCCTCTCATGTCCCTGAGACACTGTTTTTTATTTTAAAAAACACCTCAGACAGAAAATGGACCTTCCAGCCCACCACGTTCTCAGTTTGGCCGTGGTCACCACCCTCCCAGCCCTGGTTCCCACCTTTTCACGATCTGCTGGTCCTATGGGCATCAACCCATACCAAGTCCCTAACATATCTCCAATGATGGCAACGTCAAAGCCGGCAGTTTGCAGGTAGGAAGGAGCCGATGGAGGCCGGAGCAGAATGTGAAGGCCAGCGGATTCATCCCTCGGGGACCGGCAGGCCTCTCAGATATCCCCCGGGTCACCTCCCAAATGAAGTACCTGCTTTGGCCGTGGGCAGGAAGCAGGACCTGGCCCAGATCTCAGCATATTTGACCTGGCACGGCATTTACTGGTGAGCCTCCATAACCGGAAACTCTACTCTCTGGGGAGAATACATTTTCATTATCAAGGCTTTTAGGCTTTTAATTAAGAAACCAAAGAGCAGTGACTGGAGTGAGGATGCAGGGACTCTGGGTGACCCACACGCTCGTTTCCACCTGGCACAAAGGACCCTGGAGTGAGGGTACAGTGCCTGCTCTGAGTCACCAGCACACTCATCATTTCTACATAAAGAACCCTGTGAGTCTGTCCCAGGACTTTTTAGCCTAGATCTAAAAATTCGCAGCTCAGGAAACCTTCATCATTTTAGGAACCTGAGGGGTGGGCCAGGGGGATCTCACAGATTGTGGTGCTGTCTATGGGGTCATCAAAGTGCAGCTGGGGCTTCCCGCAAGCACTTCAGGGAGGCCGTGCACTGGCCCGAGGCTGACTCCGCCTCCTATCCTCGGTTGTCATGCCCAGCCGTGAGGGGAGCCCCCCACTTCAGGAGCGGTCCCTGGCTCCAGGCCCTAACGTCCATGTCCAGGCCCCTGGTAGGGCAGCTTCTACCCCAGGGAGGCTGGGACTGGAGACAGCCTGGAGCTCTAGGCAATCCTGGCAACCACATGCTTCCCGAAGTGGCTGCAGACAAACTCCTACTTCCAAAACCTGGCACGGGCTGTGTGAGGCCTGGAACGCGGGAGGCGCGATTACCCTCTCATGGTTATCAAGTCACGTCATAGTCTCTTAGACCTATGTGTGACTAGAAGTATACACATTATGGAAGTGTATATAAATGTGAATACAGACACGCTTATTTTCCTTTTATATACCTTACATATATGTGTACACGTGCATATGTATAAAACATGGAAGAAAAAACCATACTTAAGATTTCAAATCTCAGTCGCAAAGGTCTCAGAAGCAAATTATTATTCTTAAATTCTAAACAAAGATGTAACATTTTACATTCTTACAAAACGTTCTCTATTAGCATTTTATTTTAAAAACTAAGAATGCATTGCACTCTCTCAATTTTGATTTTTAACTCAGCTCACAAAGGCCCCTGTACAAAGGCCTCCGTACCGCAGCAAGGATGGCGGTGGTCACACCTGTGGCCATTTATCCTCTCTACATCTAGCTCCTCTCCCTGAGGCAACACACCTCCGAAGTCACAGCCTGGCCTCCCAACTCTCCCCCGTCGCGGGCTTCTTGGCATGTTGCTCTGCTGCACACACCTCAGCAAATACTGCTGATTAGC
Organism: Macaca nemestrina; assembly: GCF_043159975.1. NCBI lineage: Eukaryota > Metazoa > Chordata > Mammalia > Primates > Cercopithecidae > Macaca > Macaca nemestrina. The sequence goes on from NW_027257881.1 coordinate 209,104, forward strand.
CAGAATCGCCCAGAAATCTCTTAACCTTGATTCTGGCTGCTTTTGTAATTTGTAATATCTTTACTTCTGGTGTGATTTGAGAAACAACAAATTTTAAAATTAGAGAAGATGTGGTTTTTATTCTCTCCTTTCTACTTGCAACCTTGAAAATTCAAGTAGCAGCAAGGGTTTGTTGAGAGTAACTTCCACCAAAGAGAACCTATTACAAAGGTACTACAGAGTGTCAAATAACCACATAGATGTAAAATAGAGATGCAGACACAGATATAAAATCCAATGGTTAAACCAAATTGAGAAATGCTTGCCAGTTTGATAGGACTTCTAAAACTTGACATAAATGTTGGCTGAGGGATACAAGATGTTATGAGATGAGTGAGATGCTTGGCCTAGAACCACAGGCTCTCTCCTCTTTACAGCAGAAAATCCGTAAGGAAGTCAAATCTGAAAGAACCAGGTACCGTTGAACGGCATACTCAGCCATCCTTCCCCATTCCTGGGCCAGCTGCGGTGAGTGCAGCCAGTCGTTCACCAACAACCATCATCCATCCTCCAGGCCATGGCTACACTTTACTCCCAGGCTCCCTGTCATTATGTAGATTAGGTAAATCACGGCCACTCTCACCTTAAGCCTCCCCCGCCAGCATGGCAATCACCCATTCCCAACCACGGCAAGGACAGCCGTGTCCCTGGGAACGCAGAGCAGGGGTCGGGAAGAAACCTGGATCCCTAAATACCTCATGGAGCAGTCACCAGCCTGGAACATCCTCCCTGACGGCTTTGCAAGACAGAAAAACTCCTTGGTTCCTCAAGCTACAATACTGCAGAGTCTCAGGTCACAGCATCCTTACCTACCCTCGTCAGGAACCGTTCATGCTCATCAAGACATGAGAACAAAACTGCAGTGGCACAGTCACACTCGACGCAGACCACCTGCTGCTCACATTCATCGTATTAACACCAAAAAGCCACCGTGGTGGATATCCTGGATATGGACAATCGGCGGCTTTTTGCTGGAGATGTGCTTTGTGCATTTATCGCACGACCATCTTGGTGTCAGGAGGGGCTGTGCAAATGGCAGCTGTGCAGGTCACAGGGAGTCTCAACTCGCTCGACTCTCAGCCAGCTCCCACTATCAGTGCCCGCAGAGTCCTCTCCTCCGGGAGCACGTGCTTGGACGCCACAGTAGCCTGTGGATCCACACAACAGCACTGTGTGCCCCAGGAGCTTAGAAAGTACCACTGCATCAATGCCTCCACAGGTGAGGCCGGGGGCAGAAGCCAACCTCAAGCAGTTACGGTCCTCCGTGGGGCTGGCATCCAGGCAGGAAGGCGGCTCAGCGGCTCTCCTCTCACTGTGGAACTTCCTAGGTCCCCACATGAACAGAACCTAAATAACACGCAACGAACAACAGGAACGAGAACACGACCAACAGCTTCTGAGATGAGCAAGCTGGGCTGATCATGAGACACCTGACGGGGACGGTGCCAGAGCCCCTCCCAGTGACCTGTGAGGACGGCGCTGCCAGCATCTCCCTAAAACCAGCCCAAGTCAAGTTAGACTTGAGGCTTTCCAGGAGTGGGTAGATCCATTCAATCCTACAGTCTGAACCTTCCAGGCCGTGTCTCTTGGCCCTCATCTCACATATGGGAACCCGGACGCTGCACCATAAACGCAGCCCCAAGCCCTCGTTCCTTCTTCAACACCACACACCAGTACAGTGAACACTTAGGATCTGGGCATTCACATAAAATACTGCTTAACTAAAACTTCTGATTTAGAACATGTTTAATTCCTACTCACAGAGCTCAAAGTGTTCTGTCCTAGGAGGCGGTAGCTGTAACTAAGCATGAGAGAAGAAGGGATCAGAGTGGTGCCAAGTATTAAATATTCCTCTAAATCTATTCACCAGGTCGCCATGCTATTGTCACCTGCTTCATTTTCTGTCCTTAAAAGACAAAATAGTTACTTTTCAAAATAGACAACCTGTTTTACTGATGCTTAGCTATAAAGTAGCGAGCTACGTATCCAAAAGGGAGATATGGGAAAACAGAAAATGTCCACAAGCGATCGGGGTGGGGGGGCAGTTGCAGCAGCACCTGGCTCTGTTGCGCTGTGAGCCAGCCACGTGGGCTGGACAGCTCACTTAGCCACTGAAATTACATCATCTAAGATTTTGTTGCAGTTACTTTGATAAATTCTCCCTCTTGCTATGAAGAGTAAGGTTTGTTTTTTTTGTTTTTGTTTTTTTTTTTTGACTTGGAGTCTCGCTGTGTCACCCAGTCCAGAGTGCAGTATTACAATCATGGCTCATCGCGGCCTTGACCTTCTGCCTCAAGCAATCCTCCCGCCTCAACCTTCCAAGTAGTCGGGACCCAAAGGCGAGTTTGATTTCTTTGCTAACGAATTCCTAATTCACCTCGCAGTGGGCCTGTCAAGGCCATATGCCCGGACATCCACCTTGCCGACCGTCCATGTGGTCTCTAAAGTGGATGCACTCCGGTTGCCTGGGCTCTGCACGCGATACTGAGTCTCCAAGTCTGCCGCTGTATAAGGGACTGACAGCCCCAAGCGTCTCGACGCGCCACCTTGAGCCGGGCTTTATTCCACAGGGCGACTCTGCTTCCCGTGATGAGATGCAGCACGTGAGCACAGATCAAAGGGTATCAGCAACTAACCCATTCCCCTGGTACTAAGCAGAGGACCAAGAGTTTAGTTCCTTACTTATTTCCTACGGGCTTGATTCAAAACAGCTTTCTGGAATCCTGGGGACAAACATCTCTACCTGGTGAGAATTCTGGCTTTAGTAACGGAAGAATCACCTAAAGCCCATTTTGTAACTGCTGTTCTCATCAGAATTTGAGGCCAAAGGTAAAAATAAAAGGGGGGCTAAGATCGTGACACCCCAGTTTGCACAAGGCCAACCAGCCTGCTTGAGGGGGTAAAAGGAATAGGATTTTTAAACTGCTGAGTTTTAAAAACGTGGCTGTAGGCTGGGCGCACTGGCTCACGTCTATAAGCCCAGCACTTTGGGAGGCCGAGGTGGGAGGATTGCTTGAGGCCAGGAGTTCAAGACTGGCTTGAGTAACACAGCAATACCCTATCTCTTTAAAAAGAAAAAAAATGGTTATTAAAATAGCAATAAAAAGGTTAATACAATAAATTACTATGTCAACATGGCACCCCCTGCTGCCAGACGAGGTGCAATCTCTGTGGCTGTGAGGTCCGGAGAGAAATGTAACCGGCATCATAGGGAAGGTGGACCCCAAAGCCCCACAACATTACTCCTGCACAGTGTGTTAACCAGCATGAAGTCTCCTCCACAATCAGAAGCCTGGTTTAGAGGAACGCTGCCCACTGGACCTGGGTGGACTCCAGATGCCGGCCGACCAGACAGCCCCACCCTGGGACCCTGCCGGCAGCCCCGACTGGACAGAATGGCCTCATGAGTGTCCTTTCCCGCCACAGGCTGCAGACCCCGAGCCAGTCCTGGCTGTGACTGAGGCTGCGCATAAACGTCTGCGCCCAACAGCTCACCTTTGTACATGACACGCCCAGTCCACCTCATTTCAAATGTTACACTTGCCCCAAGGCGAACACGGATGTTACAGGTTAACTCACTGCATGTGTGCTAGACTTTCCCTGTAAGTGTTCAGACATTGCACGAACCGGATGAACAAACCCCACTTTCCCTGTAAACGTTCAGACATTCCTTGAGCACGATGAACACACACAGCCAACAAACCCCGGAACGTGTAACGCCGCGGCCTCCTCTCCTCCTGAGGGGCGTGTGCTTACAGCTCCCCCAAGACCACATTTCCCAAAGCACAGAGTGTTACTCTGAAAATAAAACCTCCTTTTTCCTTCCTCTGTACATCTCGTGGTCGTGTTAACAACTAGTGCTACAAACGCAGAGAAACGGGGTATCATCCGTGCTGCTCACCGAATTCCTAGCACCAAAGCTTCAAGGCCCCCCAGTCTGAAGGAAGCTTCTATCGCCCTAAAGCCAACTCTGGAGACGAAGGCCAAGCTGGGGAAAGGCTGTGTCTCTGCAAATCCACGCCACGGGGCCCTCTGCAGTTGTGTGTAAGGAACTCTTGGCCTGTCCTGGGGTTTGGGGAAATCAGGATGCAAGCAGATACCGTATGCTCTGCCACGGGACCGTGAAGTCTGCGGAACCTCAGAGGAACACGGAGACAAATGGCTGCACGACTCCCACAGGCCAAGCCTCGATGGGCGCCCGTGTCAAGAACACAGACACGCCGGGAGGGGCAGCCGATGCAGGCAACGCCTGCAACCCCAGCAAGCAACAGCGTCTCAGTGTGGGGGTCTCTGGCCAGGCTCCACCACAACTGCCATATTCTGTGGCAAAATTTTAAAAATAGGTTTTAACTAGTTATAACTCTAACTTGTTTTACACATAAACAGAACACAGGGTACCTACCAACAGGCTCCAAAATACTTTGCCTAGAACCAAGTCTAGAATGCAGATGGCTGTTGCTCTGAGTGTGAGGAGTCCCCTGTAGTGCCATAAATCCTAGATCTAGGTGACTAAGTGCTCTTCCTAAACCAGACGGCACCATGAGGCTCTGAGGGCACCCTCTGTCCCCAGGCCAGTCCATCAGCCCCAGCAGAAGCTTCTAGAGTAAGAGCCTGTGGATTTGTATTGGACGGATGTAAACCAGGCAAAGTCACAGGGGCTCGTCCTGGAAGCCCATCCATTTACCCACTCATGCCGTGGAGAGCCCTGCCCCCAACTCCACACCCGCAATCACGCTCAACCACAAGAACTGGCTTCTAGGCCCTCAAGCTACTCCCTCTCGACCCTGGACAGACGCTTCTCAAACCATGAGGCCCAGAGTAGTCTTAACAGGTGGTCCCAGCAGAACTGGCCACTGCATGAATTGATACTTTGTGTGTGGGGAGCCTTAGCTTCCCGAGTAGCTGGGACCACAGGTGCACATCACCTCTCCTATTTAATTTTTTGTAGAGTCAGGGTCTTGCTATGTTGCCCAGGCTGGTCTTGAATTCCTGGGCTCAAAAGTGAACTGCCCAACTCAGCCTCCCAAGGTGCTGGGATGACAGGTGTGAGCCACTATGCCCAGCCTAGAATTGGTTTTTCTTAAACCTGAGTTTGACACATGAACCCCACTTACATAGATATCAGCACACTCTCCCAGCTCGAGAGTTTTCCTGAATCTCGATTCTGTCCGTTCAAGATCAATATCTAAGAAAGGGTCAGAACTGACCCTCCCTCAGTGAAGCCTAAGGGCAAATGCAGCAGCATCTCAGTGTATGAGGAGACAAAGTAAGAAGGGTGGAAAACACACACTGAAATTCTAGTGCTAGAATCATAATCACCAACACTTTAAGAGGGAATCTGCTTTCCAAAATATGTAGCTGCTGGATTAACTTCAAAGTCACCAGATTCCACAGGCAGTAGCTCACAGGGGCACAGCTTTCTAAGGCCGCACAGCCCGGGACAGCGTAACAGCCTCAGGGCAAAGCAAACTAAACAAAGGCTTGGTTCTCTCAAGGACGAAGGTGCTCAAGTGTTTCCAAATATTCTTCTTCTTCTAAGTAAGTTAGATGCCTCCTACAACACTGTTTAGAGTGCCAGTGTATTCAGAAACATGAAGTTGAAACTACATCTCAGGACCCCAAAATCACTACGCTAAAGGGACGTCAAGGTGAGGAAGAGCTTAGACCAAACCTGCCTCCCATGCTCTTCCTAACAGAGACAGCTACTGGGGGTGGGGGGAAAAGCCACGTACCTCCCTCACAACCGATCCACAAGGAAATTCCTCATGGACAGAGGACAGAACTCAAAGTCACCATCTGCACACGGAGATAAATGCGGATCTGACTGCTTCCTCTGGAAAGATGCACCAGAAATGCATTTGTCTGATCTACCTGTGACCTGGAAATCCCTCCCCGCTTCGAGCCATCCATCCTTCCTAGACTGAACCAACGTACGTCTCACATGTATTGATTCCTCACGTCTCCCTAAAATGTGTAAGACCAAGTTGTGCCCCAAACACCTTGGACACATGTCCAGGACCTCCTGAGGCTGCCGCAGTGTGTCCTCAACCCCTCCCTAAGGCTGTGTCTATAACCTTGGGAAAATGAACTCTCTATGGATCGAGGACTGTCGCAGAGATCCTTCTGGTTTACAGGAAGCATTCTCTCCTGCGAGTATATCAATGAAATCATGTGGAATTACAAAATGCCACTTTAGTAAAAGCCAAAGGAATTAGGGTTCTATGTGCTTCAAAAAAAAAAAAAAAAAAGTAACGTTCTATTTGTCAATGGACCATGAAGCCCACACCCCCTTTTGCAGTGAAGATGTCAAACGGGACGAGAGGCCCCTCCTGAGGATGCTACCCTCTGACCCCACTTCCCAGAGTCCAGTTTCCTGCTGCTCAGGGAACAGCAACCCCAGCTTCACGGGGCTCAGGCCTCCAAACCCAACTCCCACCCATGCTGGAGAATCACCCCAGGGACTAGCTAAGTGGCAGGTGCAACTCTCACCTCACCCCCTTAAAGGGGAAAAGGCACCTTCCCGCTCCTCTTCCTGCTGGTGGGAACAGGGGCAGGAGCTGGAGGGTCAGGAGTCGGGCGGCAGAACGGAAGCAGCCTGGGTCCCTGCTAGTCAGAGTTGGCAAATGCCAACCATCCCCGACATTCACTTTGCAAATAAATCCTTCTCTTTTGTCAGGTCCCTGGTTATAAGTTTGCACCCATAACTTAAAAAGAAAAAAAAAAAAACTCAGATAAAAAATCGGTGTTTGGCAGACAATATTTCAATTATCTTGGGGCCTTGGGTCAAATGATGGCAAAACAGGAAACTGAACGCTGTTATTCAGGAAACTACCTTCCAGCGCCGTCTACCCTCCCAGGCTGTCACCTTATGGTTGTTTGTCTGCTAGATGATTAACAAAACTCTTCTGAAAACCTAGGTGTACAGAACAGACAAGAAGTCAGCTCGGGTTGAGGGGAAGCAGGATAAGACCCCCTTCCCCGCAGGATGGTGGAAGAGGAGGAACCTTCAGCACCTGGGTTTTCAGGATGCTGGATCTCTGAGAGCATCTCTCACAGCTCAAGTACAGCCAGACCCTCCTCTGACACAGCCTGTTCAGGCGAAGGTGGGCACCTGCCCTAGAGACCCACAGCCCTGTGCGGGGCTCAGCTGGAGCTGAACTTGCCTCCCTTGGTAAGCGTCAGGGCCAGGGGTGGGGAGAGGAGAGAAGCAGCAGGCCTGAGGGCCACTGTGGAAACTCCATGCCACGCTAACTCTCGTCTGATGTGCTCCGGCCAAAGCCACGCTTCTCGGAGGGAGTTTCCCTTCACACATGCGGAAATCATCAACATCTAGTCTCCCCACAGAACAAATCCTTCCCTAGGAGGCAGACGCTTGGCTGTAACACGGGGTAATGAGGGGCGCGCCTTCGTGCCCACTCTGTAGTGTTTCCTGTTACCTATTTTACCTTAAGCTACAAATGATTCCCGTTTACACGGGACACAGTGACACAGACAGCAAAACACATGAGATTCAGTGTGATCCCACACCCGTCACTGCTGACCTCAAGTGCTTTGTTCGTTTTGCTTCTAGAGTTTGTATTCTCTCCCCGGGTTCCAGGCCTGTGGATTCAACCAACCATAGATCAACATATTTTTTAATGTGTTTGTACTAAGCATTCAGACTTTATTATTCATTAAACAACTACTCGCATGGTATGTCCATGGTATAGCTGTTACGAGCAACCCTGACATGACTGTCTGCAGGAGGATGTGCATATGTCATATGCAAACACGATGCCATTTTATTGCAGGGACCTCAACGCCCAAAGACCTTGGATTCCATAGGCAGTCCTGCAGCCCACCCCCATGGGCACTGTGGAATGGCTATAATAGAAAATATGGAGGTTTTAAACAGTTATGTACTAAATCTAATCTTTTGTTAAGAAATTAATGTGTATCACTTGTATTATTTGGAAGTCCTTCCTGGCCCAGAGACTTGACATGTTCTTATCTTTTTGTCCACGGATCTAGCCATTCCAGTAAGCTTGTTGAACACAAATCAATTTTACAATTAAATTCTTACAAGAATCACACTCAATCTGTAAGCTGCTTTGGTTTTTAAAGTGAAATAACCAATAGTTTTGCCAACCTGCTATATCATAGAATAACAGGATAAAGCAGCCCCATGGCATGCAAAAACATGGGGTTTCAAAGCTAACCAGTATAAAACACGTTACAAACCCCTAAATATGAAAACGTTTTACACCAAAACAGATATTCCAGAAAAAAACAGGATGTTCAAAAAAGCCCTTTGCAGAAAAGCACTTTCCCCTTCATTTTTCACACGGTTTCCTGAAGCTTGTGTTTGGTGATGACCATGAACCAGAAGTAGCGTCCGCTGCAACTACTGTTACAGCAACACAGAATATTAAGGGAAAAAAAAAAAAAAAAAAGGCCGAGCGCGGTGGCTCAAGCCTGTAATCCCAGCACTTTGGGGGGCCAAGACGGGCGGATCACGAGGTCAGGAGATCGAGACCATCCTGGCTAACACGGTGAAACCCCATCTCTACTAAAAAAAAAAAAAAAAAACCTAACCGGGCGAGGTGGCGGGCGCCTGTAGTCCCAGCTACTCGCGAGACTGAGGCAGGAGAATGGCGTAAACCCAGGAGGCGGAGCTTGCAGTGAGCTGAGATCCGGCCACTGCACCCCAGCCTGGGCGACAGAGCGAGACTCCCTCTCAAAAAAAAAAAAAAAAAAAAAGGACACAGCATATTTCCTACTGATGAGAACAGGTAGAGTGTTATAAAATGAGTGTGTCCTAAAGTCAACAATGTTCAAATTCTAGGTCTCCCACAGACACTAGATGGTAACCGCCAAAGCTTATGTACCTGGCAACGTTCAAGGAGACCAAGTTCAGAGCTGTCACAATGCAGCACCATCCTCACGCGATTATCTCAGGCAGGTTTGAGGGCAAGTGTCCCCGTCACAGTGGGAAAGCTGCCCAGCCCAGCACTTCCTGAGATCACAGACCTTCGCCTTCCCACGTCTTCAATAGTTCCTTTACACCGGGAACCACACAACAAAACCTAAAACACTTCCTCAAATCTCAAGACAGTCTTTAGAGCTCTTTTCCTTGCCCCTTCTCTTATTGAAAAAGCTTATTTTGTAAGCAACCTGTAGTGCTTACCAGAGCTGGGGCGGGAGGAGAGCTAGTGTTTGGTAGACCGAGTTTCAAGCGTGGGGAGACCAGAAAGTTCTGGAGATGGATGGCGGTGATCGCAGCACGACAGTGTGAACACACTTAATGCCACAAAACCATACAGTTAAAAATAGAGTGCTGTGTAACTTTACCACAATCAAAAAACTGAGAAAAGTCATCTATAATTACTGTCTCCAATATCTTCCATCCTGTAAGTTACATTTGCTTTCGGAAATCCTCAGAGCAATCATGAAAAACTAATACCCTGTCGTCTCTGAAACGCAAAGTCGTTCAAGGGCTTTGGTTATAGGAAAGTAGCTGGAAAGCAAAGCGTCCGTTAGGCACAGCAGCCGTGATAGGACAAACACACGGTAGGAAGGTGGTGGTCATGCTACACACAGATGGGAAGGGTGTGGGGAGCCACAACACCCGATGCTTGGGAGGCACCTGGGCAGGAGCTGAGAATGTACCAAACACGTTCGATCATGCAACATTCACGGACCCCGAGTCCAGCCACCACCGCTGACATCCACTGTGGCTGGGGTGTCCTCCCAGCCTGTGATGGCTCGCTCCTTCGGTTAACTGCCTTGAATCTACTGGTTCCTCTCCTCATGGGCCTCTTTCCTGTCGTCTTCCTGTCATTTTTCTGTCAGCAAACACATTTCCTGTCATTTTCCTGAACTGACATGACATTTCCTGTCATTTTCCTGAACTGACATGACATTTCCTGTCATTTTCCTGAACTGACATGACATTTCCTGTCATTTTCCTGTCAGCAAGCACATGCGTCCAGCCTGACCTTGCTGATGTGCTCCAGCGGCCCTGGACTCGAGCCGCACTGTTCCATCAGTGTGGCATTCGCGAGTTACCTCCTGGGAAATGCCAGGTGATGGTAACATCAACCAGGAGGCACAGCTGAGAAGCAGAACGCATGGTGCGGTGCCCAGAACGTCACGTCCTTGAACAGACGCTCCGTATCTTCTCCTCTCCTGCCAGAGCTTCACTGTAGGAAGGCGGCCATTCTTCCAGTGCTGCTACTTCCAACACCGGGGAAAGCAAGCTTCAGAAATGAACGGTGTCAAAGAGGGAGGACCCACCAGCAGGGCTACCGGCAGCCAGACAACCGCAGCCCCAGCATTCCCCAGCCACCATGACTGACAGCCCAGGCTCCAGAAATGCACGGCTTCAACCTTAGGAGTAAAAACCCTCCCAATCCAACTATTATTTTCAACAATGGGATTGAGGAATGAGGTGTTCTAACCCTGCCTCTCTCGACAGCACAGATCATCAGATCCCAGTTCTTATAGGATTGGGGAGTGGGGTGGGGTGGGGTGGTTCCTAACCCTGCCCGCCTTCATAGAAAAGAACTTGGATATGATGACCTGTGCTAGATTAGCACTTTGCTTCTGCCATATGCAGTCATCCTCAGCACCAGGAAAAGTCAGAATCGTTGAGTGATGACACCAATACCAACACACGCCGTTCTGCGGCTCTGGTAACTGGCTGCACAGATACAACCCGATAGTGGTGAGGTCTAAAGACATCACCAGTCTTCCCAAGGATTGTGTTCCTGAATATTTTGCGTTTGGAATAACGGTCTTCTTTGCCAGGGCTGAGCCATGCTTCCCTCTCGCCTGTCCTCTGCCTTCACCAGCTTCGTGTGCGCTTCTGGACAAGTGTTTGTGCAGGCGCTATCACTTATTTCCACAGCGAGAATATACACAGACACCACACAGAAATGGGCAACCCCGTTAGGAGCTGTGCAGGGAGATCTAACTCATCCCATGTGCCAAATTCCTGTTGCCATGGAAATTAAACTAACTAAACTAACGTTGCTATGATCTCATCTCTTACTGTACCACTAAAGATCATCCGGGTAAGAGGAATGTGCCTCTGCATAGCATTCAGCTCACATTTACATGTCGGTTTTTCCTGAATATGGTTATGTGAGATAGAAATCAGTAAGATGGGGTGTAACATACAGTATAGGATCGTTGTGTCTCCTAGCCTCAAACACTTCAAGATCCTCAGAAAATGAAGTTTAACGCTGGGGACGTGAGTTACATAGTAACTTGTTTTGGATACTATCATATCAACACCAAATAACTTCTTGAATTCCTTTTTAAATTGAAAAGCAATTTACAAAGCACAAAAGCCCCAATATTAAAGAATACAATTCAGTCTTTTTAGCATATTCTAAAAGCTGCACATCAACCACTAGTATGTAATTCCGGGACTTTTTCACCACAGGCCAAAGAAACCTTGAACCCATTAAGAGTCAGCACCTGGCTCCTTCCTTCTACCAGCCCCTGGCAATCACCAGCCAACTTCCTTTTCTCTGGATTTGCACATTCTGGACACCTGTTGTGAGGAGAATCGTACAGTGCATGACCTTTGGTGTGACCTTCGGTGCTGACATCTTTCACGTCTAAGGTGAGTGGAATCTCAGTGAGTGACCGGTTGACAGACACCTGGACTGTTTCTACTACTATGAATAATGCTGCTGTGAAGATTCAGGCATGACATACTTTTTGGAAAAATGTTTTCAGTTTTCTTGAGCATATGGCTAGGAGTGAAATTGCTGGGTCGTACGGTGATTTCATGCTTTTCTGAGGAACTGTCGGACTTTTCCAAATCAACTGCACCATTTTACTTCCCCTCCCACTAGCAATATATCAAGATTTCAGTTTTCCCCAATTCACCAACATGTCACTGTCCAATACTGGGGTTTTACCCACCCATCACGGTGGTTGTGAAGTGTTATTTCACGGTGGTTTTGATTTCCATTTCTAAGATGACGAATTCTGCTAAACATCTCATGTGCTTTTTAAGGCATTTATATGTCTTTCTTTGGAGAGTGTCTATTCAAATCCTTTGTCCATTTTTAAATTGGATTTTTATTAAGAGTTTTTGAATATATTCTTGATATCAGGTCCTTATCGTGATAATGTATCCTGTTCTGTGGGTTGTCATTTTACTTTAATAGTATCCTCTGAATTGAACATTTTTAATTTTGATACCGTCTTTTTCCCTTCAGTTGCTTGTTATAGCTTTAGACGTCTCAGCCAAGGAAACATTGCCTAATCCAACCTAACAGTTTCTCCAGGATTCTCCCCTAAAGGTGTTATGAGCTGAACTGTCCCCCTCCCCCAAGATTCCATGTTAAAGTCACAACCCCGGAAACCCAAAATGTCACTGTATTTACATACAGGGCCTTTAACTTGGCAATTTAGGTCCCATAAGATCTTAAAAGTAGGGCCTGATCCAGTATGACTGGTGTTCTTTTAAGAGAATTTAGACACAGTCCTCAGTGCTGCATACACGTAAGAGAAACCTGTGAGGACACAGAGAAGAAGCTGTCTACAAAGCATGGGGTGAGGCCCCAGAGAATCCAACCCTGCCCGCACCTTGATCCCAGGCTTCCAGTCTCCAGAAAAAAGGAAATAAGATGCTATTGTCTAAGTCGCACGGTCTGTGGTGTCCGTTATGGTACCCAGCAGACTGACAGAATGGGTCTCAGTCAGCTCCTTACATTGGAACCATGTTGAGCTTTGCGTGTAGGGTGAGGAAGGGTCCAGTCCATCCTTTTCTATGTGGATACCCCAGTTGTCCCAGCACCATTGAGTTGTGAAAGGAAAAAAGTAAAGCAACCCTTGCTGTCCTCTCTCCATCAACAGATTAGAAGATACACTGAAGAATCATGGACAATTTTGTCGGTTTAAGCCAGTGGTTTTCAAACTTTTGGGTCTCAGGAACCCTTTGCACTTTATTAAAGAGCACAAAAAAGCTTTCTCATCAGGCCGGGAGTGGTGGCTGCTCATGCCTGTAATCCCAGCACTTTGGGAGGCAGAGACAGGTGGATCACTTGAGGTCAGGAGTTCGAGACCGGCCTGGCCAACATGGTGAAACCCCGTCTCTACTAAAATACAAAAATTAGCCTGGCATGGTGCTGAACACCTGTAGTACCAGCTACTAGGGAGGCTGAGGCAGGAGAATCGCTTGAACTCAGGAGGCAGAGGTTGAAGTGAGCTGAGGTCACACCACCGCACTCCGGCCTGCGTGGCAGAGCAAGACTCCGTCTCAAAAAAAAAAAAAAAAAAAAAAAAAAAGAACATAATTTAGTTTCTTTTACAAGGATAAAGTCATTACATCTTAACACAGTCTTAAAGAAGAAACCATTTTCCAAAATAAGCAGCAGCGTGGCAACAGTTTGTGCTACTGTGAAAACACCTAACATCTCTGCACCTCAGACAGCAGGGTTCTCATGCCTGCATCTGCGTTCAGTGGGCTGCAGAGCCATGGCTGAAGTTTATGAAGAAAGTCCGACCCCCTACTGATATACAATTAGGAAGCAGTATTTTCATTGTGTTTTCAGATCATTTTAGGTATTCTCTGCTGCCAAATGTAACAAGTGGCACTTCCGTACAGGCTGTCTGCAACACAGAGTCTGTGCTCTGGTCGACGGGCCTTTCTGCCCCAATTCCTTCTAAGTCGACTGGTCGGTCTTGCACTTGAATGGCTTTTACCAGCACACGATTTTGTAATCACACATTGGTTAGAAAATACTGGTTCAGAGTTATGAGCGGCTTCCACATTATATGTCCCCCCAAAAAAAAAACAAAACAAAACAAACAAAACAAAAAAAAAAAACCCCACGTCAGTATCACCATTGGTCACATGAGAAAGTGGTGGACACAAGATTTTTATGTTTTAATATTCACTGGAAAGCTCAAATGTCTATCATTGGGAAAAATGTAAGGTACTTTCCTTGAGATGAAAGTCATTTTGTTCATTTTTCAGGCCACACCTGCAAATACCTCCATCTGAAGTGGCATCTTTTGTAAGTCATTCTTTATATAAAGGCGGCCGTTAGTGGAAGAAGTGGTTCTGCAGGTTCATAGTTCAGAGGCACCAGTGCTCTCCCAAGAGATAACCATAAAATCCACAGAAGACGCACCTGTGCACACTTCCTGTTTCTCACTCAGAACATTCCAGAAGGAACCCTGAATCCCAATGCCACAGCGGGACTGAAGTTTGCTCTCACCCACACAATAAACCCAGGGAGCTCCCCCAGCCCCCACCCCGAGGCCACAGCCTTGGTCCTCTATCTGGTCTAGGGGGGCTCCTGCAGCTCCAGCCTAACAGGGAACAGAAGGCACCCACATGTCACAAAGCCCTCCCAAGGCCCAGCGAGCACTTCTGCTTATGTGCCAGCCAAGTGCGTTTGACAATTCTACAGCCAGCTGTACGGCAGGTAGCGAGGTACCCAGCAAATACTCAGGGCTCACGTTACTAAGGAAGGTGCACAGCGAGGTACCCAGCAAGTACTCAAGGCTCACGTTATGGAGGAGGAAACCAGGCAGATAGTGAGGTACCCAGCAGGGTTCACGTTACTCAGGAGGAAAGGAGGGTAGAGACAAGGGGGCTGGAACAGTCTGTCATAAGCTTTAGCATTTACAAGGCTCGCTGAAGATTATCTGATTTGATCGTCACAACAGCTCACAAGATAGGCAGAGGCAAGACTATTTTCACTTCATAAAAAGAGATCCCGAGAACTGATGATGACCACGTGCTCTTCCCACAGGCTCCCAGAAATCCTCCTCAAATCATCTCTCAGTTGTATACATGTGATAATATCTCAGTCACGTCCCCTCTCTGCAGGGGAATTTTACTGCCGCCCTGCTGTTCCTTCGCACCCCTGCCCTCTCCTGCATTTCAGCCATGCCCACCATCCATGGGGAGTCTGCACCACCCCACCCCCGCTGCTGCTGATGGCTTGGGTCACGCTTACCTTTCATTTCCACCTACAGGGACCTGTTCTTCCTTCAAATGCAGCTCAAACTCACTCATTGTGTGAAGCCTTTCTGTCATGTGTAAAATCAGTCTGTGGAATGCTTCATTTAGGAGGTGCTTATGTTGCCTCATTGGCTGTGATCAGGACCAAATTCTGAGCAAACCAGGTGGTCCCCTCTCCCCATCTCTGCTCCAGTGCACTTAAAACAAGGATTCCTGGAAGCATCTTTTTAGTCCAATTCATGCATGAGTCTGCCCCACACACTGCAGAAAAGCCCTGGTGGTCGGTGGTCAGGGCTCAGGGCCCCCCAGGTAGGTAAGGAGAGCTTAGTGCCCTCTCTGGAGTTGTCGCTCAGAGACCCACGGCTGGAAGGGAAGAAACTTGCATCCTGTGAAACATCTAGGCCCCGAGACCCACACTCAGGAGTGGAAAACGGGGAAGGAGCCTTGAACAGACCCTCGGGAGGGCAGACAGTGGGAGCCACGGAGGCCACCAGGAAGGAGGGAGGCAGGCAGTGAGGCCACAGGTGATGTGGCCGGGAGGGAGGTGTTGTGACCAGAGGTGAGGTGGTGGGCGGATGACACGGCGTGGTTTGGGGAGGAGATGTGGCCAGGGGCAATGTGGCCAGGGAAGAAGACACAGCTGGAAGGAAGTGACAAGAGGGGTCTCCAGGCCCCAGACTGTGCCTGATTTATAGATGACATTTTACTTAAGATGTTATATCTAACTTTAAAGAAAAGTAGCAATTTCGACCATTGTGTACATTTAAAGCACGGTACAAATTGAGCACATTTCCCAAACCAAAGAACCGGGCATTGAAGAAAAAATTCATTTAAGATCAGAAATAAAGAGATCCTACAGCTCTTCCAGTCCAATCCCCACCCTAACGTGAATGGGGGGAAAAGGAAGTAGATTCTAGTCAGTCAGCATTAAAGGCAAAACCGATCCACTTTACTTTCTAGACAGAAAACAAGAAGCTCATCAAGGAATCCCTACAAACAGTAGCTTTAGTAGTTCCCGAAATGCAAAATTCACCTACAAAGTAAATCATCTGCTAAGTGTGTATAGAGTAATTTTTTTCATTATTGCCTTCCTCATCTGCAGGGGTTTTTTAGACCTTGTTTCCCCTTAATTGCCTCCAACACCCAGGAAATTTAAACCCCACAAGTAAACTGTGTCTCGATTCATGCCCAGCGTCCTTTGGAGCAGACAGTCCGTTGCTCTAAGACGTTCTTGTCACCTAAGCACCGAGTACAGCCTGAGAACGCACAACACGCACTCACACAAACTCAGACAGTCAACAGGTGAGATACGGCACATGAGGAGGAAGACAAGATAAATGAGCTTCACTGACACCCCAGATCCGACAAGAAATGACACACGCAGCCTGCTCTGGTGCAGGTGACTCCTGGAAAACAGCCAAGGACAGCATTTGGAGAAGCAGCACCGCAGGCCAGGAGGGTCTGGGGGCTTAAGAAGGGAGGGGCGCCCCGACCAGGTACTGGGGGATTCAGAAGGGAGGGGCTCCCCGACCAGGTGGCTGGGGGATTCAGAAGGGAGGGGTGCCCCGACCAGGTGCTGGGGCTTCAGAGGGGATTGGTGCCCCGATCACTTCCTGGGGGCTTCAGAGGCAAGGGGTACCCTGACCACGTGCTGGGACTTCAGACGAGAAGGCACCCCGACCGGGTCCTGGGGGCAGCAGGACAAGCCCAGGGTTCCGTCGTCACTTTTCACTCCCTACTCCCGAATCTCGCCCTGAAGTTGCAGCCAGTCCAGGTATTCATTTACCCATAAAATTAAGTATCTGTGAGTAACACAAGTCACTAATCCACACAGATCTGAGTCTACAGATACCTCCCAGAGACGCCACCATCCCTTCTGGTAGAAGAACAGCCCAGGGGCCCACGCTGCTAGGAAGGGAGACTGTCTCCAGCCTGACGCTGCAGAGTCCTCAACACAAAGTCTACCTTCTGGAACTATGCCGTCTCCTACAGAGGCAACTAGGGGCATGTAGGGTTTTTTAAAATCTTTTTTTTTTCTTAAGACAGAGTCTCCCTCTGTCACCCAGGCTGGAGTGCAGTGGCTCGATCTCGGCTTGCTGCAACCTCTGCCTCTCGAGTTCAAGTGATTCTTCTGCCTCGGCCTCCCGAGTAGCTGGGATTACAGGCGCCTGTCACCGCGCCTGACTATTTTATTTATATTTTTAAGTACAGATGGGATTTCACCTTGTTGGCCAGGCTGGTCTTGAACACCTGACCTCACATGATCCACCCGCCTCGACCTCCCAAACTGCTGGGAATACACGCATGAGCCACGGTGCCCGGCCCATATAGCTATTTAAATTTGACTAAAATTAAATAAAATTAGAAGTTCTCATTTACACTTCAAGCATTCAGTTACCCACAGGTGGCCACTGACCAGAGGCTGGTAGAGATGTCACACTCCACACTGCAGAAGGATCTAGGGACGAAATGGCTCTAAGATCATCTCAGAATCTTTATGTTGAAGCTACTGAAGTTTTACTCTGATTATTATAGACATCAGCATTCTCCCACTTAAAAATGTCAGTGCTATTGCAATGATCAGATCTGTGACTTCCCATCAGCTCTTCTCTTCCTGGATAGATAACTGTAGAGCATCTGCACTCTGCCTCCACACTAAGGGATAGTAGAAGGCTCCGTGTAAAATCAGGGGGAGAAAAAAAAATGAATCCCTAGTCCGCCTTCCCCCCTACGATTTTGTGAAACTCCTCTTAATATGCACAATAACTGCCAGAGTTGCAATAAAGAAGCATCCCTTGACCAGGAAGCAGCAGGGAAGCAAGAGGAGGGAGATGCAAAGACCCTCCGTTCCCTCTGGGACCCCAGGCCCAGCCAGGACTGAGAAGGGCCGCACAGCCCGGCAGACCCGCACACCTGATGCGAACCATACACACGGCTTCCCTGGGCCTCGGTCCCCTGCTCTGCCCTCACTGGCCACTGTGGCTCTGGGTAGAGGCAGCTCCCTGAGCCCCAACACCCACAGCCAGTCCCCTCCTTGCAGGTCTCAGCTGTGCTCCCACTGCCTCCCTGAGGCTTCTCATCATACGCGTACCGTGTCCACTCTACCCCACAGCCCTTGCTACCGCCCACCCCACCACGGAGCCTAGCACACAGCAGGTGCCCAAGACGCCCCAGTGGGCGGGCATGCCAGGGTAGGGCTTGGAGTTCCAAGGGCCTCGTCCCGCATCACACCACAAACGCCACGGAGGCTGTGGAAGGGGTCCAGGTTTCAGGCCTGTACTCAGCTTCTCCTGGCCCCCGAGGCCAAGAACCTAGCAAGGGAGCGCAGCCGGAAGCAGGGTCCCAAACCCCCTTCATGCTCCTCAAGAGGAAGGGGGCTTCAGGGCACAACCCCACGAGCGTCTTCCTCCTGCCAGGCTGCCTGTCACAGCCCCGACACCTTCACAGCAGGGAAACCCACTCCTGTGAGGAGAAAACCACCAAGTACAACAGGAGCCACGTCCCCCGCAGCGTCTGCTGAGCCCAATAGCGACAGCAGCAGCCGGGCCCCCACTCAGCACACACAGACTCCGAACCCGCCACGCACACCACAAGGCCGACCATCTTGAAGCTCAGCTTCCACTCGTCAGGGCCCTCCTTCCAGGAGAGCTCGGCATGTCTATCTTCCCTGGGCTCACAGAAAGGAGTGGGACCCAACCCCGAGTGTGCACAAAGTTAAGCTCCCACTAGCTGTGCAGACAACCTCCCTAGCCCTGGACTGAGAAGGGGCCAAGCGCAAACAGCCATATTTTGCCCGCACAGGTACGGAATTCAGTCAGCTCTCTCAATGAAGTCGTGACAGGTCAACTCCAGGCTCCTCAGTGCTCTGGGGTTCACCTCGGGCCACTGCACCTTTGAAACGTGGCTGTGGACTCCTCTAGGGTGCTCACTTTCACGGCCCATTTCATTCAGACACTGCAGGCCCCTACCGTGGTGTCAATACCCAGGACACCCCTGCTGGCATCCTCTGAGATGCTGCTGCAGCTGCTGTGATCTGAGAACAGCCATGCACAGGCATCAAAGGGAGGACTTCTCAAGTCTCCTCCAGGGGCAGTGACTACAGCTTTGAAAGACGTTGCACTGAATCCTGGGTGAGCCTGGCTTGGTCCGCAATCTAATCCGGGTTGCTGGGGAGACACACTCTGTTGTAATTGACAGAGGCTGTGGGTGGCAGCTCTACCAAGACTGATAATTGCAACTAGTCTGAGATTTACTATCCATACTTTCTATTTGATGTTTCAAAGGAAAGCATCGTGAAGTTCCAGTAGCAAGGAATTTTCTACAATCTATCACATTAAGATACAGCAGAAATGTAGCTAAAATGTTCATAGGGTCTATGCAGAGGAAGAGATGGGTCTATTTCAGGAAAAGTGCTTGCTGGCTTTTTAGAAACATAGTGAAATCCCTGACAAGTAAAAGGTTGTTTATACTTTTTCTTTGGAACAGAGGGAAAGTTCTTTCTTATTATTTGAATACATTAACTATATTTAAGTGTTCTGGTAGACTGAGTATTAAATATTCAAAAGGAAGTAATTCTGTTCGGTCTATTTCATTCTTTAAATGTAGCTTTCAAAAACTGACAAATACCTGGCCGGGTGCAGTGGCTCACGCCGGTAATCCCAGCACTTTGGGAGGCCGAGGCTGGTGGATCACGAGGTCAGGAGATTGAGACCATCCTGGCTAACACGGTGAAGCCCTGACTCTACTAAAAACGCAAAAAAATTAGCCTGGTGTGTTGGCGGACACCTGTGGCCCCAGCTACTCGAGAGACTGAGGCAGGAGAATGGCGTGAACCTGGGAGGTGGAGCTTGCACTGAGCCGAGATCACACCACTGCACTCCAGCCTGGGCGACAGAGCAAGACTCCATCTCAAAAAAGAAAAAATAAATAAAAAGTGGAAAACACCCCATATCTGCCCTGGCTCCGGCCATCTCCATGGAGTGGACAGAGCTTGAGAAAAGCTCACTGTGGAGGCGTAGAAGGCCAGGCCGGGCCTGGCCGGGCCGGGCCTTTGCTCAGCAGATGAGCAAGAGGGTCAGCCACCCTAGTGAAGAAGCCCATGTTTGCTATGTTACTGATGATACCCACATAAATTTCTATTTGCCTCCCACACAGACCTGGGATCTATGTTTGAGCAAGCGACTCATACCAACAGTCCCTCCATGCCATCATTTCCCTGACCTCCCCCAGAAAAGCCAGGCCAGGCAGCGTCCCCACACGGGCACTGGGGCCCAGGAAGATCCTGGTCCTGCCCCTCTTCTCTCTCGTCCCTGCAGCACCCTGGCTTGCTGTGGAAGCCCAGCAGTGATGGCTGAACCCACGTTCACCTGGGGCATTCAGAAGAAGCCTCTGTGCAGAAATCAACTGGGAAGGAGGGCTGTGTGTGCTGGTGCTGGCAGGTCACTCCAATGGATTTGCATAACTCAGTTTTCAACACAGGTGCGCCACCAAGTCCCTCAAGCCCTTTGTGAGCCTAGAGCCACAGAGCCATTTGCGGCATTCTCACAATCTCTAACAACCCTGCACAGAGGCCCTGTTTTTCCAAAGGACCATAAAATTTTCCGTGTAGACAAAGTTTGACATAATGAAATAAAGTGAAGTCACCACTTCTATTTTCTATTAATCCATTCATTCAAACAAGTATCTCTTGAGTATGTGCATCGAATACTGTGGAATTAGGATTTAGTCCATGCCTTCAAGAAATATACATCACAGAAGAAAAGGTATAGCTTGTAACTAACAGTGCTGAACAGGCAAGAAATAAACATCATAGAAGGAAAGGTAGAGCTTGTAACTAACGCGTCATAGAAGGAAAGGTGTAGCTTATAACTAACAGTGGTGAACAGGACAGAATTTCACAGGCTCATCAGGAGCCACCGAGGAGGAAGCCATGATTC
This sequence comes from Macaca nemestrina, assembly GCF_043159975.1. NCBI lineage: Eukaryota > Metazoa > Chordata > Mammalia > Primates > Cercopithecidae > Macaca > Macaca nemestrina. Next base: position 230,053 of record NW_027257881.1, read on the forward strand.
ACATCCACCTGCAGTAGATAAATGTTTCCCGGATAAAGTAACTTTTCTACAGTGATATCTGCTCCTTATTGTTTAATCCTGCTCGATAGGGTATTAAATTACCACTTTATGTGCTGCTTATATAAAATACATCATTGTCAGGGGAGGTTATAAAATAATACTTCACACAAGCTTGGGCTGTGAATGGTGTGAGGCAATGGGACGATGTGTTCCCGTGTTCTCGAGACGCAGAAGGGTCAAGACCCTGCTTCCCTTCTCCTCCCCACCGCCCTGTTCCCAGATGAGGGGTGGAGGCAATGCCGCCGGGCAGTCCTAGAGCTGGCTCCAGGGCCAGGACAGCACGCCCAGACTCTCTGTGCCCCATGTGACAAATACAGACTGTGGGGCAATCACCAATTTACCTGGCAGTGGGGAGAGTCCTTCGTCAAAAGCCTGTGCTTCCAGGAGCCAGGACAAAGCAGGAGCCCCTAGGAAAACAGTTCCGGGTGCTCCTGAAACCTGGGCAGAGTCACAGTCTGGCAGGAAGCACCAGTGATGCAGGTGTGCCCAAGACTGGGAGGATGGCCAGATGCCTGGAGACCAGACCGGCCTGCAGGAGATGACCACCTCTCTCTGGCTCATTAGAGACAGACAGTCTGGGCTTCACTTTTGTATGTGGAGTCTCACAGTACAGAAATGTCACACAGAGATTAGACTTCGTATACCCCATAATTTTTAAATTTAAAAAACACAATTATTTCAACTAATTCTAAATCCAACAAAGAAAAATAAATAAGTATATAAACGCATACATCCAAAATGTAAGCCACAATCTCTTTACCCATAGGAGACCCAAAATTTAGTTTACCTTTTCTTCAGTATTATCACTTTTTTTTTTAAGCCATTACTGAGGTGTCTCCTCACCGCCCCATGAGGAGGTTCATGGGCTCTTCAGGGCTGTTTGCTGTTTCATCGTTTTTTAGATTTAAGGGCAGGATCATTTTCCCACACTTGCTTGCTTCCCTGATCACCAATTTTTCACAAGGACATCATTGTGCCTCAGAAAACCTAGTAACTGAACTTCATTAAAAGTGAAAACAATAAGGACATGTTGGCTGCTATGACAGCATCCTCAGTCACCGAATCTCCCTGGGGGACCCGACACACCCCCAAACTCCTTGGAACTCCAGCATGCAGGTATCGCTGTGGCGGACAGGACTGACCTACCCTGGGGAGGCATGAAAGCAAAGAGAAGAGAAAGCAGGTGACTCATTTAGGAAACTTCGGTGATTCTCTCGAGTCACGTTTCTCAAGGTGTCAGGGGAGAGCCACATGCAGGGAACCTCCTTGGCCTGGCAGGTGGCAGACTCCTGGGACCCTCCTCAGACACGTTAATCAGAGAATCTAAAGGCGGGTAGACTCTGAAAAGTATCTGTAAAGGAAGGACTTAGCTCTGCTGTGACCCCACTACACATGGGGTCACGCAGGATGCTGCTTCCGGCGTCCAGTCTCCATTTCACCCTCCTGGGAGGAACACCCGTCAAGTCACAGAGCACGGTCTTCAGCGAACACCTTCCTGCGCGACCTCCACTGTCTCCCAGCCCTGCAGGAGTAGCCGCCGAGTAGGGGAAACAAGTCTTTGCTCCTGACCCGGCCACCTTGACGCTGGGCATAAGACCAGCACTGCTACGTCTCTGGGGAAAGGAGCGGCCCTGGGCAGGAATGCACTTGGCAGCCCCGGGGAGTGGCCAGGTGTGGACGACCAGGCCTCTGCCCGCAGACACGTCAGCACGGCATCCTGGAGCAGAACTTCCAGCCCAGCTGAGCCTACAGATGGCTGCAGCCCTGGACAGCATCTTCACAGTGACCCGGGGGACTGGGCCAGAGCCGCTCAGCAGGGCTGCCCTGAATTTCCAACCTGAAAAAGCTGTACAGTCGTACGTGTATGTTGCCTTAAGCCCCTAGGTTTTGGGGTCACTTGTCACACAGCGACAGACAGTGGATGTGCACGGACTCCCAAGGCCACGATGGCCTCTGCCGGCCTCACCCGGGCTGTCTCATCTGTTCCCGTGACATCACGTTTCTCAGAGCCAAAGGCTGCCAGGGCCCCCTCTTTTCTTCACGACGTCGTTACAAGCTCACGATACAAACTGAAAATACCCAATATGTAAAATACAACGTATGACGCAATACAGGGTGAACGCGCAGGCACATACACAGGCGAAACAGGTGCATGCGCGAAACAGGTGTATGAACACAGGAACAGGTGTACATGCATGAAAGAGGTGAACGTGTGAAGGTGCACACGCGTCAAACACGTGTGCATATACACATGAAAGCACCAGACATGAAGGGCTGTCTTTGGGAGCCTGGTTTTTAGACATCTCCCTCACCCTTTTACATCTGCACGATCACAAACACAGCACACCACAGTACTGAGGGGAAGCCCCAGCTTCTCATGGGGGCACATGAGGCTTTTTATTTATGCCACAGGTTGCATCACTACATCCTAGAACTGCAAGGCCCCCCACTGCCAGGACTGAGTCAGGTCCACCCTGTGCTCCAAGGACCAGGCCGCCTGCCAGCCCATACGGACCTGCCCCTCAGATGGTGCAGCTGCTTCTATAACAGAGGCTCAGCCCTACCCAGAGACCTGCAGTACCTGTTATTAAATCAAGACTTGGCTGTGGGTAAACGTGAAGATTTTTATTAAACATGACTCTGCAACATTCAAAGGACCATAACTGAATGCTCCTTTCACAGCCACGGCGTGTCCAGACGCTCATGGAGAAGGCCAGGGCGTGGGAACCCACGGAGCCCCGACAAAGCAGACTCGGAGCTGAGTGGCGCAGTTAGCACCGATTTTGTTTGACACTTGCCTTTTATATTCAGAATAAAATAAAAAACAAGACGCAAAAATAGCTCACATTCTATTTCAATTCTCTATTTTTGTAGTAACTGGGCCCCTTTCCCTCTGCTTTCCCAGCCAAGCGATAAATAGGCCCAGCTGGGATTTGTCAAAGTCTGGACCTCTGTTGTAGAGTAAGTGAGGAGGGTAGGGAGGGGAGCAGGAGTGGTGAGGAAGATTGGGGGATAGGGAGGGACAGAGGAAAGGAGAGAGAGAGAGAAACCCCCGAGGACTGGAGGCAGGAGGGATGCTCCCTGGCAGCCTCAGGTTCCCCATTCCAAGGTAACTGAGCTGGCATCACGCACGCGGTACCGTCATATGACTTGGCTGACACACGCCAGAATGACAACAAAATGCTTGAGGAGAAGACTAAGCACCAGCATCTTCAGATTAAGGTAGTGTCCCGGTTTCACGCTTGCCTTGTATGACATTGTATAAATTGTAAAGATAACACATTTTCTTACCAGCCACGCTGTTCCCCAAATACTAACTATAACAAAGATCAGACAGCATCTGAGTACTGAGCGTGTGTTAAGCCCGGTGAGGTAGGCATCATTTACTTTGCTAGAGAAAGAAACAGGCTCTGAGAGAAACTTCCTGAAGCCAGGCAGCTGTCTCCAAACCCACCTCGTGCCTCCTGACCCTGAAGGTGGAGGACCCAAGTCATTCACGTCAATAATTTACCTACATGCATGTCAGATTGAGATTCAGCCCCCAGATCTAATCATCTCTATGCAGGAATGTGTCAGGAAGGTATACAATTCTATGAGTTCGACCTGGGGGAACAAAGGCAGGCACCCTCGACACAGATGTAGGGCGGAGGTGGGCGCCCAGCGCAGGAGCATGTCCAGCCCTGCCCAGTCACACAGCCACCCTGCCATGCCAGTGCAGGAGCCGCCACCGCGTCTCGGGGAAAAGCAGCTTCTCCTGCACAGGAATCTACCCCTCAAAGTGTGTTCCTGAGAAGGTGTGGACCAACATCTCAGAAATTAGACACCGTGTAACACGCTTATCTATACAGGCTGCCTATGTCAGGGAATCACCAATAATTCCCATCTCGCCATCAATTATTTCTGGTAAATACTGATTATTCTAAGTTAACTGAGGCAACACAAGAACAATATAATGGAAATGTCAGAGTCAATCAGCTCCACCTGCTGAAGAGCTGGGACTAATGATGAAACCTAAGGAATCCTGGAGAACGCAGCAGGATCCCAGACCCCGCGGACCACCCCAGCCTCCTTCCACAGGAGAGTTAGTCGTGGGGCCAAGGAACGGCTTCCCAAGGAATCTCAGAGGATCTCAAGGTCTTGAAAGTTTAATGGGAATTGAATATTTGCATCTGAGTCACACGAGCACATTAAAAGTAAAATTTCCTCTTTCCACTAGAATTATGAGCTTGCGGCAGCGACACTGGCTGTATCTCATGCTCGTGAGAGGTTTGGGCACAGCCGCGCATCTCTGGTGAATCATTTATAATAATGAAAGAAGTGCTTGGGCCCTCGATCCAGGACCACAGACCCCACCAACGAGGGTCTAAACAGGACAAGCCTCGGCCTGGAGAGGCTGGTGTCCGTTGGGGCTGGGAGGAGCACCAAGGAAACTCAGGGGCAAGCCCCACCCAAGCTCAGCATGTCCTACCCCACGCAGTCGACATCAGCCACAGGGATCTTTTGTTCTTTTTTGTTCAGGAAGGAACATATTAAAAAGCCCGGGGCCCAGGGCCTGGAATCCTCAAAGCTCTCCACAGAGCCGGGTTAATTGGCACCTTCCGTCATGTTAAAATCAACTATATATGGCTGCTGAGGGCATCTCAGAGCAGGTGCAACGCTGAGCTTTCTTGCTGTCTGGGGAAAGCAGGAATTCCAGGCCTCTGCCTTCCTACCTCCCCAGAGGCTCTAGCCCAGATGAGCTCAACTTCTCCCAGGTGAGGAGCACAGAAAAGCTTCCCACATGCCCCTCAGGTCACACACGAGCGGTGCAGACCCTTGCACCTTGGCACGAGCCCTCCCAGAGGCAGAAGCCCAGCCCTGTGGCCCCGGCCTGGCAGGAGGCAGCTGCTGGGGCCCCTGCTCAGGGTTCAGCACAGCGAGGTCCAGCCACAGCAGGTGAGACATCCACCATCCGGCCATTCATCTTTAACCTAAAACAGACACAGGAATTTGGCAAGGGGTTCCTTCCCCTGACAAACCCATCCTTCCTGTTCTCATCTCTCCCTCCTGCCCCAGTACTGCGCCCAAGGCCACCCAGCACTGCGCCCAAGGCCTGACTCCCAGTTTCACAGGGAATCCAAGACAATTAAGAATTTGAGAAACTGGGAGCTACACAGAAAATGAGTCGGTAAAGCCAGTGTCCACTGATCCTCCCCTCCCCACAGCGGAGAACAGTCCTCGGGATAAAACCCACGGGGCAGGGAAGACGCGATCAAGGTGGGCAGGACAGAGGAGCCACAAAGCAGGTGGTTCGGAGAACAAGGCCACGTGAACACAAAGCTAAAGTGCTCAGCGGCTGGAAGACAAAACACAGGAGACAGAAACACTGACCATTTAAAAAGAAAAGAAAAAAAAAGCCTCACTCTTAAGAGTCCATCAAGATTTAAGTTCTCAAGTCACAATGTATCAGCACAGACTTCTCATAATGCCTGAAACTTGGCGCAGTAAACTCGTGAATCAGTTCTCCCAAGTCCATCGTTTTCTTTGATGAGCCTCTTGAGTCTCAGGCTGGTTTCAAAGTAAGCCCTTCTCTGTTTGTTGATGACTTAATAATTAACATACTTGAAAACACATTGACTTCCAAATTAATCTGCTAATAAAATATTAATTACTACACTAGCTGTTATCCACAGAAAAAAACACAATCACTTTCTGGTTTTAAAAACATTAGAATTCGAAGCCCCTTTGCCCATCTGAACAGCCCCGGCTTTTGTCAAGGGCATTCCAAAGCTAATCTGAAAAACTAGTCCAGGCCATGATTGCTGGGGGGTCGGACTTGCCTCATCACCCCACCTCCCTTCTGGAATTAGACAGAACTTAGACGCTTAGTCTGATGGGAAACATTTGCAATCTATTCTCTCCAAAGCTACCTGGAGGATTTCCTCCACATGACAAAGCCTTGGTCTCCACAACCCCTTATCTGACAACTCTCTTAACCAACTGTCAATCAGGAAATTTTCAAATCTACCTATGACCTGGACACCCCTGCTTCCAGTTGTCCCACCTTTCCAGACCAAACCCATGTACATCTTACATTTATTTGATTGATTGTCTTATGTCTCCCTAAAAGCTATAAAACCAGGCTGGGCTCTGACCACCTTGGGAATATGTTCTTAGGATCTCCTGAGGGCAGTATCAAGGGCCATGGTAACTCATTTGGCTCAGAATAAATCTCCAAATGCTTCACAGAGTTTGACTCTTTGCTGACACGGTACCTTTCATGGGTATTCATCTGGGGGACTCACAATCAACCGGAGGCATCAGTTGCCCACTGTGCAGAAGTCTCTGCAGGACTGAGCCTCTGGCACGGGGACTCCAACCCCTGAAGCAGCAGCTGTCTCACGTCGCATGGCCTGATAGACCTGCACCTCCAGGGCTTCTCATTTCACAGTCTCAGCAACAAATCTACCAAACGTGATCAACATCACAGAATATTCCTCGGGGCTTTTGGCTGTTGTTTCTCCCCAAGTTTACTCTAGAACCAGAATGGCAACACTCGGAACAGGATGGTTCTCAGTCACCGACCCTCCTGGTAAATACACTGTCTCCAAGGCCCTTTCCCGCCAGTCACAGCTTCCTTCATGTCAGGCTCGAAGGCCACCTCCCCAAGAAGGAAATCTCTTCAATCCAGCAATCACAGCTCCTGTTCCCATCTAGAGCTTGTCTGCCAGGAAGGGAAGACTCCTCATTCCAGAGACAGCAGGTGCCACAAACTCAGGATATTAGCCATTGCGAAGGCAAACACTCATGAAATTAATAGACTTTTTCCTCCTTGGATACTGACGTTTTCTCTTCTGGAGGTCAGCCAAGGCCATCTGCACGAGTCACGAGCGTGATGGCTCCAGCCCCTCCTTCAGTGTCAGGAGTGTGGCTCCACTCTGAGACCCTCCTGCATCAGCCAGGCCATGCACCTGTTCCCACGACTGCTGTCAGCGGACTACAGCGATTCTAAGATAGTCAGCAAGCTGACGTTCCGAAGGAAGCATTTTAAAGAAAAATGTGTAAGTTTTATTGCATGAAATCAGCTACATCTTTTGCTACTCCAGAGGCTTGTTTTGCTTTCCTCAAGGTTCTCTACAATGATCCTGACAGTCAAGGTTCCCAGTTACAGGCAGAGGGTTGGGCAGGCCGCGTCTGATGTGTAACACACACAGAGGATCCACGTCAAAGGATTTTCCCTGTTCACCAACATCATCAGGACAAACTTTAAACAGTAATAATCTGTCTGTCTGGAAAACTGAGCTCACTTGAGGACTAATGCAACAAATGTATTTGACAAAGTTGCAGGTGGACGTTTTAGTGAATGAATCACTATTTCAAGGAGGATAAAGGCTCACTATTCAAAGGCATGTTTTTGTCAAGTTTTCTAATTTCAGTTTCATGCATTTAAATCATGAAGTGAGACTTGTACCTGATACATTACAGAATCTCTACAAAATAGACAAAATTCCAATTCTGTACCTTCACTCTCATTCTTTTCCATATGTGTACAGATGGTCGTAATTTAAGTTGGCATTCCAACAGGATTTCTAAATTAAACTGTCTTCTACTTTAAACACTACGTGTTAAACATTACACGTGCCATTGTTCAACATTTATAGCAGGGTCTGTATGGCCCATTTTAAAGATTTCTTCCTCACTAAAAACAAGCGTTTAAACAATAAATGGTTTACTCTAAAATATTCTAGAGACAGAGATACATTTGGAGAGTGGACACACTTAACACAGAAGTACGCAACATCAAACAGGCACAACCAGCAGTGAGGGTGGAAAGGGCGCCATGTGAGTGCCCCTAAAAACACACACAAGCCTGGCTGCTTAAAAGGAATGAATATAGCTCAACACTCCTATGTGAACATTGATGTGTCTACTGCCTTACAGAATCCTCCTAGCTGAGCTGCAGGAATCTTCTTTGGAACCTTTTCTCACCTACACTGCCTACAGGTGCCCACTGGGCTCCCTGGGCAGTATCATGTTTTTGTTTAGAATATCACACTATTTGGAGGCCTGTTTAATCCCAAGTCAGAGCCTTATCATAACTCAGACACCATCCCTCAGGGCTTGTGGGCTAACTTCGGCTAATGCAGGCTGCTCCACAGTGCCCTGCAGATGGGCTTGGTGCATCCACACGATTTTAGGATTTGGGGCTGCCGTTTTCTGCAGTCACAGATGCGGACTTACAGATTCATCATGACTGAAGGCAGCACGCATTTTTATGTTCCTTCTGTAATGGTAATAATCATGGCAACATTTCCTCGATCCTTAGAAAAGCCTCCTAACAGCAGTTGCATTCCACCCCCTTCCTTAAAATTAATAGAATTTACCAAACTAGGTGAAATCAGTCTTCATGAGAAAGTGAGAAATCAGTGTTCACACAATGGCATAGTAGCTGGGCATAGAGTGTATGTCAACATCCCAAACTAAGCACCCATCACAGTTATTCCCAACTCGCAGGAAAGCTAGAAAATTTAGAAGGCTTAAAACATAATTATAAATGAAAATAACAAGAAATCAAAGTTTTTGAGGAGCATTTGTTAGCCAAGCAAGGAAAGCCATTAACCAGTGCTGATTACATTGCATTTGATTACAGCAGCCAAAGACGTGTCCAGAGGAAGAGACTTTTAAAGATTAGTCTTTCGGTAAGAATGGTTGCTTAACAAGTTCAGACTACTGGGGTACACCAATTATCAATTAAAAAGCAAGGCAAACTAGTGTGAGTCATTTTCCTTAATCCTTAATGCGTCAAAAATTACCACATTGGCCAAGCTGGTCTCCAACTCCTGACCTCAGGTGATCTGCCCGCCCCGGTCTCCCAAAGTGCTGGGATTACAGGCGTGAGCCACCACGCCTGGCTGAGAACTGTTTGACAGAGGCTGAGGGGAGGCTCCTGTCCCTTCCTGGGACATCCACATCCCACCCAGTTTCCAATATCGACTATGACACTCGAAGCATCACAGCAAGGGCAGCTGCATCCCCGCAGTTCTCTGCACTCATGCCACAGCTGCGTGAGCAGCCGCAGCCCTGGAGCTGCCACTCAGCCTTATCGTGCTGGCACAAGCACATCAGAAACTACCAAGCCCCCAAGAGGGAGGATTGGGGACCCAGGGGAGTGAACCAGGAGGGAGGAATGTGGCCCAGGAGAGTAGGGAGGAGTGGGGGCCCTGGGGAGTGAACTATGAGGGAGGCGTGGGGGCTCAGGGGAGTGAACAAGGAGGGAGGCGTGGGGGCCCAGGGCAGTGAACCAGGAGGGAGGAGGGTGGAGTTCGGCCCAAGGAGTGAACCAGGAGGGAGAAGTGTGGTGCAGGGGAGTGAGTCAGGAGGGAGGAGGGAGGAAAGCGGTCCAGGGAATGAAGCAGAAGGCTCTGGGTGTAGCAAGTTCACACACCACAAATACCTCCCAATCCATCCGCGTGCAGGGAGGGGATGGAAACCACACAGGACCTGCAGCACTTTCTCCTCGCAGATGAGGAGTGAGGATACCGACTCATGCACAAAATCAGAGCTAAATTTCTACCACGGTGGGGAGACGCTTCATAGACCCAAATGGGTACAAAAAGAAACCAATCATACAAGATCAGTGGATGGAATGGGATCAGAAATTTAAGCCTGTAATGAGTTTTCAGAAAAAACTTCACTTTATCTGCAAGATGACTGCAGCTCTGCTTGATCATTTCTGCAAATGTCTAACTCATGATGAGCCATCTCAGAGCCGTTCAAGAGGAGTAACAAAATCAAAACGCCACGGCATCCTCCGTATTTTAGATAGCCTGCAACAGTATGGAAATGAGCAGCGGTGCCAGAGCTTTCAAGTTTGTTTGAAGTAAATTCCAGCATCAGGGCAGCATCTTCCTGGCTGAAGCAATGAGGTAGGCTCCTGCTCACCGCATGGGAGACCAGCTTTTAGCTAAGCTGCTGTTAAGGGTCTGCAAACCATGATCCCCGACCGAGCCTTGGACATGGATTTTTACACGTTGAAGTTTTCACAAAAGACATATATGCAGAGACTTCTGTGGCCCTAAAAGCATAACACGTTGCCTACTCTGCCCTTTACAGGAGCTTCTAGCTTTGCTGTCAGTTACAAAGTGTTTCTATAAAATAATGTCACTGATTCTCAAGCATGCCAGCAAAAGTCACACTTCTCAACAACCCTCAATGGAGATGCACCATCCTGTGTTTCACACAGATTTTAGATTTTTAAAAGCCAAAATAAGGGAGGTAATTCAGCTAAGTATTATAGTAACACAATTTGAGATACTTAATGATGTGTGACAACAGAATACTTGGCATTCCTGTGAGGCAATAAACTAGCTCAAACACAAAATAACAAATCAAAGCATGTTTTGGCCTCTCAAAGTGATCAGTGAAATTGGAAATAACATTCAGTTAAATGACACTAAAAAAAAAAAAAAAAAAGCACAAACAAAACAAATACTACTACACCATCACTCCTTAAATTTATTTAACTACTGCTGCCAAATAAAATGGAGAGACTTCTTACTGCAGGGTAATAATCGGCCATTGTCATCATGAAATAGACCACTGTGCAGGCTCAGGCCCTCCAGCCCACAAAGGCAGGGGCAGGGAGGAGAAACGATGGCCAGAAACAAAGGGACAGGGCAACCATGACCTAGTCAGCAATTGTACCCTCCCACCTTTCTTCTGGACTTACAATTTTGGAGCCATCTGGGTTTACCTTCCTATGTCCATAAGTCAGCAAGTTCTCAAAGCCAGAAATCTACAATACTTCTGGCAGCCAAGTCCTCTCGGCCTTCCCCCCATGTTTTAGGGCCTCATCAGCTCACCCCTGGATAGTATCAATGGCCTCGGAGCTCCAGTCAACCTTGCACTCCACAGACTCAAGTATGCCAAGAGCCACTCCAGGCTGCCACTGCCATGACCAAAGGCTTTCAGAGACAGTCGCCAGCACTGCACAAATCCATGTGGCTTCACCAGGCGCAAAGCGGCTCCAGCATTCCATCCAGTCTGTCGCTGCTACCATAGCTGTGAGTCTAGGATGTGTCAGGAAGGGAAGGAAGACACCATGTACATCATCTCATTTAAGCTTCAGTGTCACAAGGTGGATTTTGTCGTGCCCGTTTTATGGATCAGGAAAGTTTTAAGGAGGGCAAGCACAGGGCCCTGCTGACACAAGAGCAAGACCCGCAGAGGCCTGGGCATGACCCCCGCCCCACGCTCCCTGGGTCCTGATATCCACTCCTCCCCCGTGGGAGCCTGATCCTGGGTCTGCCTGAATTGCTACCATTCCTAAGACACGACTCACGTCTGCCCACCTCCTCCTTTATCTGTTTCCCGCAGCCCTGAGGCGTGTGTGCTCTTCCATCCAGACAGACATCACACTTCAGCACCTGCATCTGACATCACTTCAGCCAAAAGCTTCTCTCAAACCTCCCCCCACACCTGCCGGTCACACAGGTCTGCACCCATCACCTTTCTCACACGAAATCTCACATATTCCTGTGTAGCACCATCCAACTGATGATAGTCTGAGAGGAGGAAGCTTTGTAGATAAGTCCACGTTCTACTTTGCTCCCAGCCCTCCGTCTTGCGTCTTGCATGAGGCAACCGATTAACAGCAATTTCATTTCAGCACAACATTTCCATTTGAAGAAACGCAGAGCATAGGGCTCTGGTCATAATTAAAAGCTTGTTTCATTTGTCATTTGAAATTCCACGTACTGCTGCAACAGCAGCACCCCCTCCTCGCCAGGCTCTGCCCTAAGGACATCTTTCTTCCAGCGCTCGATTCCCATCAGAACCCTGGCAGTGAGAGCCCCGCAGGTTTCCCAGCGCCTCGGGCTGCGGCTTCCACGCTGGGCCGGCACTGACAGGACCGGAATGGTGCCCCCAACAACTACAGGATCGGAAGCTGGTCGACTGCTCTGTAGGATGGAGACATGTTAGTAATCCCCGACATTTCCACTGACAGGCTGCTCAGGTAAACTGGGAAAAATCCACAAACTAGAAAGAATCCATGGGGAGGAGCACTTCTGTCTCCAACCTGGCAGCAAACGGTGGCTGTGCAGACGATCTCTTCAGGAAAACTATCGACTGTATCTCAGGTCAACAACAGCCCCGCTGAGGGCCAAAAAATCAGCTCCCCCGGCCCTCACTTCCTAAGGGTCAACCCTCCCAGGCCACCTCTCCTGGAAGATCAGCTCTGACGCACCCACGACGGTCAGGAACCGGCTCTGGGACACATTTCCCAGGCTCCTGCCCACCGCCCTCTCTCTTCTTCCTCCTCCATCTCCCTCTTCACTCCCATCCGCCCTCCCCCTTTTGCTTCCCTTCTCTCCTTTCCTCTCCCTCCCTCATTTCCTTTCAGCCCTCACCTTCCTCACTGCACTTCCCTATGGAACTCAGCTGACGCATTCTCAGGTCAGTAGAGGTTTCTTTCACTCTGTTTTTATTGCAATGATCATTCTTAATGAACAGAAACCTGTTTCGGACCAAGTGGATGCCACCTCCTGACCAACTGCTGCCCCGCGGCTCCGTGTCCACTCAGTGTCCTCACGTCGCAGGTGCCCAGCAGTATGGCTGTGACCAGGAGTAGCAACATGGGACATGAGAGAGGTATCCCAGCCAAGAGGCCCTGCAAAGCCTCCCCAGCAAGCCGGAGCAAGGCCCAGGGCGGTAGGGAGAGCGCCGTGCTCACGATGTAGGCAGTTCAGCTTCCGCAAACTGTCCATCGACTGCAACTTACTTTGTTTCCATGGTTACAGAAGAACCATAAGCATTCTGAAATATGTTCTTGGTTTCATGTTTGCGAAATCTAAGCAACATTATAAGAAAAATCACTGAATTCTGCCCGAGGCTCTAGGGGTGTTTTCCTCTCTGAAAGGAGCCCCTTCCAGGACTTGGGATTGAGTGACAGCCTTCAAAATCACGGTTATCCTGGTGGTAACAGGGAACTCCTCAGCCCGCCGAGATCTGGGGCCCTCGACAGCCCCCACGGTTCCAGACGCCAGTGTTCTAAGAATCACACATGTGCAGATAGCAAAGCTTGCTGCACACACGCCAGGTGCTAACAAGCCCCAAACGTCTCACTCATACTTGCTAACCACATCGCTTCTCTCAGCCTCCACGGCGTTTCACACTCTGCCTTTATACAGAGATGAACCATGCGTCCTGAGCGCTACAAAGATTCAACTCCTTCCGGGAACAGGGGTGCATCTTTCCATCACGGGATCCTCACTCCAGCTGGCACAGGATTTGCAGAGTGGGCGAGTCTAATGTTGATGACACTTTCTCAATATTCCCTTCACACCCCTCCAAAAACAAGAGTGCTGCCAGCTTCTTACCGACGTTGTAATGAGCAAAATATTTTTCTCTTATTTGTCACTTTTTAACGTAATACTAGTGAAGAATGTGACTCTGGATGTACACTGTAAGCACCCACACCGTGAACATTCTGCTCTCCTGTGACTGTATTCACAGGTCACAAGGACAAAACTTCTCCATAGTAGCCAGAATATATATATATATATATATATATATTATATATATTTATATATTTATATATATTTCATATATAAATATATATATATATATTTTAACATGACTTCCACTCATCTTAAAGTCACAGATGTGGCTTTTCCTTCATGAAAAGATCCAAATGATACACAAGCCAGGTTTAATAAACACATTGGTCCAGGTCGGAAAATGACCCCTCAGTCTCCCTCCCCTCAAAGACCAGGGCAGCCAGGAAACTGCACTCTACAGTAAATGACAACCAGCAGGATTCCCTAAATAAGCAGCCGGAAGATTCCCATCTCACAGAGAGCGCCTTTCAAGACTCAAGATGTCCCCGCTCCCTGAATGTCTTACAAAGAACAGACTACCCAACTGAGGACTGAGGCAGTAAAGAAACATGTTTTCGGTCGGGTGCGGCGGCTCACGCTTGCAATCCCAGCACTTTGGGAGGACGAGGCAGGTGGATCACAAGGTCAGGAGATCGAGACCATTCTGGCTAACACGGTGAAACCCCCTTCTCTACCAAAAAAAAAAATTAGCCAGGCATGGTAGCGGGCACCTGTAGTCCCACGTACTCTGGAGGCTGAGGCAGGAGAATGGCGTGAAGCTGGGAGGTGGAGTTTGCAGTGAGCCGAGATCGTGCCACTGCACTCCAGCCTGGGCGACAGAGCAAGGCTCTGTCTCAAAAAATTAAAATAAATAAAATTTAAAATGTTTTCAGCAAATAGCATCATCGACCCACAAATGAGAGGTACCGTTTTCATTCTAGGAGGGAAACACTACAAAGTACGTACATTTTAGCCCCGTAAGTGAATTCTTTGGGCGTTCCTGTGTCCGCTATCAAATGCAACACATCACCTCAAAAGGCAAAGTTCTATAAGTCACATCCAAGGAGGGGAAAAATCATTCTAAGTTTTAGCAATCCAGTAAGAACCTGATCCAGAGAAGCCTACTTGTTCCAGACTCTAAGCAGCAATATATTGCTACAATGTAATGAAAACAAAGGGATGATTAAGAAAATTTCAATGCTAATAAAAGACAAAAACATAATTGGATTTATTCTACTCTAGACAGAGCAGCCGGGCAGTTCACCCATACGTTATGAACGTTGCTGTTTATCAGCCAGGGTCCAAACTCTGTCAACAAGGCTTGACAGTAAGGGCGTGATCTCCACTCACTGCAAGGTCCACCTCCCAGGCTCAAGCGATTCTCTTCAGCCTCTGGAGTAGCCAGGACTACAGGTGTGCAGTCATCACGCCCAACTAATTTGTGTGTTTTCTGTAGACACGGGATTTCACCAGGTTGCCCAGGCCGGTTCCCTGGGTCTCAAGCTCCCAGGCTCAAGCAATCCACCCGCCTCGGCCTCCCAAAGGGCTGGGATTACAGACGTGAGCCATCACGCCCGGCCCTTTTTTGTTTTGTTTTCTTTTTAAGTGACTAATGTGCTTCACAGTCTTGTAGGCATTAAAAAAAAAAAAAAAAAAAAAAAGAACAAGCAAATTCTGTAAGGGAAAGAAACCATTAACACTTTTTACACTTCTCAAAACTCAAAACTGAAACGCTAAGAATAAATGTATTTTATTCACAGAAGCAGCATTCTTAAAGTTCTGTAAAAGTGATACCATGGACACCACCACATCACAGATGAGCGTGGCAGGACTGCTCAGGTTCAGAACACATTCTCAACAGTCCTCTTGCCCCTTTCCTCAATGGGAACACTTTATTCTGTCTTTTATTCAAATTAAGTATCTTGCGAGGGAGTTGAAGAAAACTGCATAGCAGATTTTAAAACTTCAATGCTTTTCTCAATGTTCGCCACATTCTAATGCATTTTACTGACTACACGGCCAATAAGCCTAAAGCTTTTTGCATCGGTAAAGACAATGCTCCTTGTAGCAATAGGCTTTTTCTTTTCTATACAAAGATCTATAACTTAAGCTAGTAAAATGGGCATTTCACAAAGATTTTGCACAATTCCTAGCACAGATTTTAGCAAAATAAAACCATTATCTTTCCGCAATTAAATAAGCAAGCATAGGAAACTGCAGTTAAAATAACCATTCCATTATTTTATATAAACACAAATGAGAGAGTAGAGTATGCTTTGAAAAACAGTATTTCCATGTGCCAACGATGAAGCAGAAGACAGTTCCTCAGCCTCATATGACATTTGACAACCGAAGTACTCTGGCCCAAGCCCAGCCCGGTTAAATGAAAATGAAGTAAACGTGTGAGTGACCGTGGTGGGGCACTCTGATAGCCACAGTCCAGGAAAGAACAGCTAACATCTTTCTTCTTCATGGGAAAACCGAAACATACTCGAGAGACCTTGATTCTTTAAAACACAGTCTGCCCCAGTACTAACCTTAAGCTCCCAACGATCAAGATTGCTATAACCACAGAGGTGTTTTTCCAGGCCCTCGAAAATCACGGACATGGTACATACACAACGTTTTCAAGCACTCAATGCAGCCAATTTATTAAATGTGCTGTGATACCGGAGGTCTTGTGCAGGACCAGAAGCGTCGCAGCCTGGTTACCTGTCCTGGTGTTCAATGCTTTGCATGTGCAAAACCTGCTGTTACAATTTACTGGGCTTAATGTGATTCCGTTCGTCACAGAAGAGAGCTATGACATTTACTTAATTCCACGCACAAATTCTCAGGTTCACGTTCCACGAGTGACTGCTCTGTCCACGAGACAGCTGAGGGAAGACCCAGGAAAGGCCTGGGAGATGCCAGGTGCTCACAAACTGGTATCCGTCTGCTGGTTCTGGCTTAAAGGAAAACAGACATAGAAGAAGCTAAAAGGGCTCATTACACCTAATATCACAATGTTCTCAACTTTACCTTAGCCAAAAATAAAAGCGGAAAAGTAAAACTACTCCAGGGCATGATTCCACTGCTAATCTGAAACATGAAATATTTAGAAGACAAAGCTCATTGTGAGTGCAAGTAATATACACATAAAACACTGGTTTCACAAAACCCAGTCGTTGCGATTGCTTTAATAAAAATTCTCATGAGGATTGCATACATTAACTGATTTTCAAATGAAGGGACTGGTAAACTTCAGGGCATATGATTTCTGTCACACACAAGGGGAGCAGTGAGAGAGAAGAGCTAAGATCAAGTGTGCTGAAGCTGTCCTAGGACTGAAATTCAGTTTCTGCCAAAACAAAAACACAGGAGGCTGTCAACTTCGATAGCAAGCTCTGCTTGAGAGCGTCAAGATGCTAAAGTTGCAAAGGAGCTTCTCCCTGTATGGGCACGTGTGATCCTTGGGAAAACATAGCTCAGCATTATCAAAAATCAGGAAAGAACACAAGCCTTCCAGACATGAAATCCAAGAGCAGAAGGGAGCAGAGTGCAAGCTTGCTCGGCAGAACTGTTCCCGGACAACAGCACAGATGACGTCACAGGGAGGGCAGGGCAAGCAACAGCAGCTTCCGTGTTGCCGCAAGCAGGGCCTGAGCCAGGGGAGCAGTCTCCTCCAACCTGACAAGGAGGCGCGAGGAGCCACAGAGAAGTCAATTCAGGGCCCTTTTCAGAAAGGGGCAACAATGAGAAAATCTGGTCTCACCCACCCCCCACCTGCCACGGTAACAGCTAAACTCGCACGTGCGTCTGTCACGTTTCCCAACCCCTCTTGCAGGTGCTCTTCCTGCACCCGGGTGCCTGTCTCCGTGCTGCTCCTGAGGCCACACCTGTTGTCATCCACTAGTGACCGGGATTTCACCTTTGTCCGGGAGAAGCAAACGCAGACTTCACACACTCCTGTACAGGTTTGCTGGCCGAGAATCTAACTGCACTGTCCGATTCCAGATGTGCTGGTACCAAGGAGAACGTTCGATGCCCGGCATTTATAAACGGTATCAGTGGGTTCTCCTGGGACTCCCAGGCGGCCGCATGAGGGATGGAGCTGTTGCCCTGCTACCCCGAGCCAAAGCAAGGCTGAGAGGCACACACCACAGGCCACATCACACTCGAGCACCGACTCTTGACCGTTGCTCGTTCGTGTGTTAAGAGTTCAGGGAGCCGGGCGCGGTGGCTCAAGCCTGTAATCCCAGCACTTTGGGAGGCCGAGACGGGTGGATCACGAGGTCAGGAGATCGAGACCATCCTGGCTAACACAGGTGAAACCCCGTCTCTACTAAAAAATACAAAAAACTAGCCGGGTGAGTTGGCGGGCGCCTGTAGTCCCAGCTACTCGGGAGGCTGAGGCAGGAGAATGGCGTAAACCCGGGAGTCGTAGCTTGCAGTGAGCTGAGATCCGGCCACTGCACTCCAGCCTGGGCGACACAGCGAGACTCCGTCTCAAAAAAAAAAAAAAAAAAAGAGTTCAGGGTACAGGCGACAGACAGGCCTGATCTCAGCCATGGGACAACAGTGACTGCCCACAAGTCCCGTATCTAAGCCCCGACTTGCCCATCCATCCTTCCTTCAGGAACAATGCCCACCTCACAGTGCTGCCATGAACGCTAAGTCAGCACGTACATACACAACCAAATTCATTGCAATTGTGCTTTCTACAACAAGTTAATACAACCAGGCGCTATCATTGAGACTGAATAACCAATATTAGAACAGAAGATCAGGCCAGGGATGGTGGCTCACACCTGTAATCCTATCACTTTGGGAAGCTGAGGTGGGTGGATCACTTGAGGTCAGGAGTTGCAGACCAGCTTGGTCAACATGACAAAACCCCATCTCTACTAAAAATAAATTATCCAGACATGGTGGCACACACCCTGTAACCCCAGCTACTAGGGAGGCTGAGGCATAAGAATCACTTGAACCTGGGAAGTAGAGGTTGCAGTGAACGGACGTCGTACTACTGTGCTCCACACTTCCAGCCTGGGTGACAGACCAAGATTCTAGTAAAAAAATAAAAGGTCAAGATGAAAACTGATTGCCAAGGTCCATGTTCCATATACTTCAAACATAAAGTTCATTAGCTGGTACTTGATCAAGTTGTTGATTTCTTCATTACAATCTTGTATATCCTTCTAACACGGCTCAAAATGTTTACATTTGAGCACACCTCGAGTATAACAAAAAATAAAGTGCCTATATTTCATAAATGAGCAAGTTCCAGTAAGACTGCATCCTGCTCTAGTTAATCCTTTGACAACATAAAACTGAGACTTCCTGACACAGCACTGACACATGGTACAAGAATAACGACCTCCAATTAAATCGCTAGATTTACAGAACACAGAAATATAGTTTATCACTAATTCACCAGCGATTAGCAAGATTTTAAAGGAAGAAAAAGTATCGGGACTGTAACTAGGAATAAAGGCAAAAATAAATATGAGAAATTAGTCACGTTTAAATCAATACCCTTTCTGTGGGGCCGTAATAAAGTATACACAACAGGTGTGTAAGCTGTCATGCTAAGCTGTCACCAAGCTCTCTATGAAGGTGGTAAGAGCGTCCCAAGTCACAGATCCTCATATTCCTATTTAAACGCTACACAGCCAACACCACACTCGGCACGCAGTGAGAACTCCGAAAGCTCAGAGGAACGCATGATGGGATGAAGGGCCCCAGTCCTGCCATCACCCTGCTGCTTATTAAAAATATAAAACAAAGCCCTGCCTTCAAGGTGCTCAGATCCAGCTAGTACAAAGTTTACTTTTGACGAGTTAACTACGAATGATGAAGACTCTCAACAGCTGTGCGAAATGTAAGGCAACCTAGTAAGAGGAACTTGGCTGAGACCAAACCCAGAGATGGTTTTTTAACCACAGAAGAGGAAAGAACTGAAGAACCTTACAGAAAGTTGACAGCATTTTCTATTTCTCTATGGTAGAACCTGGAATTTACCTTTGAGACAGACTATCCTTCTGTTCTGAAAATTCAGGTTATTCTTACAATCCTCCATCAGGAGTGAAATTCCCAAAGGCATGGAAAACCAAGTACTAATTTTAACCCCCCCCCAAAAAAAACTACCTACGATCTTAGATGTGAGATTTAGTATTCTCAAATTTCAAATTTGGAAATATTTTGCACAAAGTCCTTATTTTCCCTGTTTACTTGAAAGCTCTCTATTCTTTTGTCCTAAACATCTTCTTTCTCATCCTTCCAAACAGTATCTGAAGATGAACTTACATATCATTTTCAATGTTAACAAAGAAGATACTACATTTGTCATGAACTGTTTATATTCACAACTCTAGGAGGGATTTTGCTACATCGTGAGGAATAACACGAGGCAGTAAATACGCCACGAGTAAAGAACAGTAGAAAGTGGACACATTTCCTGATGAGTGCCGATTTCTCATTGAGCTGCTGACAAAGTTATAATACAGAAAGCTAGACAGCTGCTCTGTTAGTTCTACCTCACTTAAGTGACCGAGTCATTGTTGTTTCGGTTCCCTTTCTCGTCTTGGGATGAGACACACCTCACAGAGCTGTTTATGATTTCAGGAACACACACATCAATGAAGTGACTATTCCTAAATCATTGCAAAGGATATAGCAACCTGCCAAATTTCAACTAGGTTGCAACAAACAACTGTTTTCATCCTACACTCTCCGGTGCCAGCGAGATGGTGTGTTCTTGGATCCCTGCGGGAGCCCTATTCCTGGTGCCATAGAGCACACACACATTTACATCCACATAGTGTACGTATATGGTACACTGTAACACGTGTACCTGCATAGAGCATACACACATCCGAATACGTGGAGTGTACATAAGTGCACTACCTGCGTAGAGTGCACACACATCCAGATCCATGTGGTATCCATGCATAGAGTGTACACACATCCAAATATAGTGTACAAACAAGTTCACTACGTGTGTAAAAGCATAGAGCATACACACATCCATATAGCAAATGTACATAGGCATGCTAACACGTATGCGCATGCATAGCACGTACACCCATCTGTATGCATACAGCGTACACAGGTATACTATAACCTGTATGTACATGCATATGGCATACACATGCACATCCGTATGTACATAGGTATGCTATTTGCTATATGTATACACGTGCGTATAGCATACACTCTTTTTTTTTTTTTTTTTTTTTTTTTTTTTTTTTTTTTTGAGACGGAGTCTCGCTCTGTCACCCAGGCTGGAGTGCGGTGGCCGGATCTCAGCTCACTGCAAGCTCCGCCTCCCGGGTTCACGCCATTCTCCTGCCTCAGCCTCCCGAGTAGCTGGGACTACAGGCGCCCGCCACCTCGCCCGGCTAGTTTTTTGTATTTTTTTTAGTAGAGACGGGGTTTCACGGTGTTAGCCAGGATGGTCTCGATCTCCTGACCTCGTGATCCGCCCGTCTCGGCCTCCCAAAGTGCTGGGATTACAGGCGTGAGCCACCGCGCCTGTCCAATAGTATACACTCTTATCCAATGTACGTAGGTGCACTACAGCATGCATACACATGCGCAGTGTACACATATGCACATGTATACAACGTACATCAGTACACTAACGTATAAAGCGTATACACATATGCAACAGTGTACATACATATGCAGCATGTATATGTATTAGTGTGTACATATCCAGAAGTTTATTCAGTGTGCATAGTGTACATGCATGCTTGTGTGCACATATGTATATATATATCTGCAGAAATAATGTGCACATACCCACATGGTGTACGTACACAGCCATGTATATGGCATTAAATACATGCATGTATGTACACATGCAGAACAGATAGGTGTCCAAGTAGTGTGCATATAACCAAAGTGACCACAGATACACACATATACACATGTACATGCATGCCTACAGCATGCACGTGTGTAGGACACAAAGGTAGTGTACATACCTATACATTGTAAATACATGCACAGTGGAAATACACGTAGTATGCGTACACCACATACACACATGTACATTTATAGAGTACACATATACCGAGACCCAGAACGGGTCATGAGTATTAATACTGCGGAAACGCTTCCAGTTCTACCTAAGTGAATTTTTTTCAAACTATAATAGAACTCATATAAAAAGGGTTTTAAGGAAATCAATACAGCTAGTGACAAAAACAGTGGGAAGGGCACAACCACTTTCCCTCAGAGTTCTGGGCCTGACCGTGGAAGTTCAGAGGTTTCCTAATGCAGTACACGTCAGAACTGACTCATGCTAAAGCGATCCTTAAAAATTAAAAATGTGTCCTCATGTTTTGGCCTTTGAGACAAACCCTCTTAGTTAATCGAGTTCTGACTGAATTTGACTCACAGTACCCTGGCAGATTCTTCATTTACTGGTGAGACAGACGAATGTCCCAGGGTGAGGGCACTGCTAGCCCTTTCAGGGTCAGCTTTTCGAGGAGCGATGTCTGGCAGAACACAATCCAACACCATAGTAGGATCCCCCACCCAGCCACTTAGACGCTTTCGGGGACTTACTCTGTCTCCTTGTTTCCCTTTCTTGAATTCAGCTGGGGGGGGGAACCCAAAAAAATCAAAACCAAAAACAAACAGCCCATGTGTTAGTGTGTCTGAAAAGTTAATACATCCACATCCAACTTTCTAAATGAGACACGGCAGGTATGATGGTCACTGAACAGTGGCCACTGTTGACAAAATACAAAGTCTTCTGCAAACATGAACGAGTTTCTAGGAGTACAAAAGTCAAGGGAATTTACTTCACATATTAAAGGTGTCAAGGGTGCTCATCAAAAATGTACTTAGAGGTTTTCCTTTAAAGATATTTTTGAAGATTTTTAAGTTGCAATACTTAAAGGCCTCTGGGAAAAGAAAGGATACAGCTATCTGGAAGATTTATACTAAATGATTTTCATGTCTTTTTGATAAAGTTAAATAAGGTCAGCCCTGAAATAATGGGTTCCACTACTCTGAAGCTGTGGATGGAATCCACAACACCAATTGAATGAACAGCAAGGCTGCACACACAGGACACAGGCAGTGAGCCAGCCTGACTAGTTGTCAGCTTCTGGGTCAGTTCTACCCAGTTCTGCCCAGGCCCCACTGGAGATAAAAATCTGCCCTTTAGAAGCCTTCAAACCCCACCTTTCAAAATCTAATCCTCTTCAACTGAGGCCCAAGTCCAAAAATCTACTGACATCTTAGCACCTGTTAGGCCAGCTGTCACCTAGCCTTTTTGGCACCAGGGATGGGTTTCATGGAAGACAATTTTTCTGGGGGGTGGTTTTGGATTGCAACTGTTCCACCTCAGGTCAGGCAGCGGATCCTCATAAGGAGCACCTCCGAGATCCCTCACATGCAGTTTACGATAGGGTCCCAGCGCCTAGGAGAACACACAGCTTATGATAGGGTCCCAGTGCCTAGGAGAACATGCGGCTTACAAGAGGGTCCCAGCGCCTAGGAGAACACGCGGCTTATGATAG
The DNA here is from genome assembly GCF_043159975.1 of Macaca nemestrina. Lineage (NCBI taxonomy): Eukaryota > Metazoa > Chordata > Mammalia > Primates > Cercopithecidae > Macaca > Macaca nemestrina. Next base: position 252,989 of record NW_027257881.1, read on the forward strand.
GGCCCCAGAACCTAGGAGAACATGCGGCTTATAATTCAGCCACCGAGGTATCCTATAGCTACTTATTCAGCCATGAGATACACCACAAAAGATATAGGCGAACAGGACACAGTTCTTCCCTGAAAGAAGGCTGCACCCTCAACAGAAGGGAGGCACATACTCCGAATGGAATCGGCATAGGAAACAGATGCTGCTGCAGGTTGAACTGGCTGCACAGAGCACCCACTCAGGTGTCTGAGAAACAAGGAGCCGCTGGTGCCATCACCTTCCATACCTGAGCTGGGACAGTGGGGAGCCTCTCATCACCAGGGACAAAGAGCCCCAGAACCACACAACGAGCTTACAAACTCACCAAGGCGATGACTGAGCAATGTGTGTGGAGTGATGCGAACACGCAGATGTCAGGGCCACGCGCGGCATTGGTTTTGTGCATCAACCTGAGCATGCCCGGGGTGCCCAGATGGCTGGTTCTGCATTATTTCTGTGTGAGATGCATGTTTGTCTCTGGACTGAGTGGAGACCCATCCTCGCCGGTGTGGGGGGCACCACCCTATCCCCCCAGGGCCCGAGTAAAACAGCAAGGCGGGGAAAACTGGGTTCACTCCACCTCTCTGGCTGATGGGCCAGTGACATCTGTCTTCTGCAGCCCGTGCTCCTGGGTCTCAGCTCCTCAGACCCTGGTCGGATCTGCAACCTCCGCTTCTCAAGTCTTCAAGCCACACCCTCTCAGGACTATAGCTTGCAGGCTGTGGGTCCTGGGGCTTCTTGGACTCTGTAGCCCCTGCAGCAGGCCTCGCCCTGGAGACACACGCACACCCGGCTGGCTGTCTCTCTGGAAGCCCTGACTAAAAGTCGCCCCTAAAAGTGGTCTTCAGGGTTTCTTTCTAGCCCTAAGATCCCAGCGCCCCTCCTACAATTCTAGGCGGAAAGGTGAACGGAGACCAATGGACAGAGGTGTGTGCGAGGACACGCCAGGCAGCAGCACTGGGCAGGAGGGCACTAACGCTCACTAAGCAAAGAATCAAGGCTGCTTGCCACAAAAATGAGAGCAGTAAAGATTTCTTCAAACAGAAATGAGTTTGTTTCATGATTTGCTCTTAATACATAAGAAAGCATAAAAGTAGGCCTATTAACAATTACGTAAGTCTTTACAGGCCCTTGAACTACTTCTGTCCCTTTGTGTTTTTATAGAAAATAAGCCTGAGGTTAAAGAGAATAACGTCACTGGCCACAGCTGGGGCCACGCGAGGACACAGCTTATACCCCTGAGGTCCCTGGGTGCCCCATATCCTTCCCTTGCTATTTATGGAAATATGGGAGAAACCAGGAGGTCTGAGCGTGGACATGGCCGTGCTCCCAGGGGCCGAGGAAAGCACCCATCTGTCCAGTCTTCCCTCCACCCCGCGGTTTCCTCTTACTCAGACTCTTGGGCTGACGTGGCTCATGCACTCAGCAGCGCCATCATTAAACGTTTAGCTTTGCATCACGAGGGCCTCCTCTGGCCTCCTCTGACCACTCCTCAACCTGCAGTCAGCACTAGTCTGCAGGACACGCGTGGACAAAGTTGATGGATCACGGCCCCCAACGAGGAAGGTGCCAGGCAAGGAGTCGGAGAGCCGGGGATGGAGCAGCCCTCACCCAGGGAGGCGAAGGCCAACAGCGGCCACCACCGAGGGCCTCCCTTCCCACCCTGAGGGCAGCTCACCCAGGGAAGCGAAGGCCGACACCGGCCACCACTGATGGCCTCGAGGGCTCTCCCCACCCAGAAGGCAGCTGCGATCACATTTCCCATAGCACCAAGAGACCCCTGTATTGAGCACAAACCTTTCCAACCTTCGAATCAATAAGGAATCACAACACAGACATTCCCTCAATCCAAATGGCCAGCCCACAAAACAGACACGCAATTATACACATTTCTTGTGGGAAAATCAGTCAGTCCCTGGGGCCTCGCGCCAGGGGTGGGGGAGCATCATGGGGAGACGCCCCAGCCCCAGCCTGGTTCCTCCCTCTACAGCTCCTTTTCCCTCCTCTTCCCCCCACCCCTTCCCACCCCCTCCTAGCCTCAGAGGCTCCTTCCTCAAATTCTTTCCCCTTGATGAAGTCATTCATGCCCAAAATACAAGGCAAAGTCATGGGGGCTCAAGAGAAAATCCATACCGTGGCTCGCGTTTTAGATTCTCTTAAGTTTGAGAATAACCAAGCAAGAATCTTTGGCATGTGAATGTGGTCTGAAGGCATCTGAGCACAATGCCCGGCACTGGCCCGGAGTGGATCATGGGTGTCTCGGACATCTTCGCAACTCTACACCAATTATTTTGAAACACACCAGCAGAATAGAACCATGTGAATAGCTGCTTCTTAGTTAAAAGTAGGAAGAGACTCCAAAAGCTGCCCTCAAGGAACATCCTTCCCACCAGGAGTTTTCTGCATCGGGCCCTTCAGGCACAGGCAAGGCCCCCGGGCCCAACTCCCTCATCCCTGCGTCACAAAGCAGCAAAGACGGTGGGGAATAAAGCAAATGAAGGAGTCAGTCCCGCCCAAAACGGGCTCCAGAAGCCACAGCCACTCTCCCAGTGTGGGAGCCAAGTTCAGAGACCTGGAAACACCAGCGTTCCCAGGGAGGAGGGCAGAACAATGCCATTTCCCTCTAGTTTAGGGAGACACCACCCCACGTCCTCTAGCCTTGATAGAAGAGAGACTTCACATAAATGATTTCAATGACTCCACCACACACAGAAAGTGGGCTAGGGGCTAACACACCCATATAAATGCCTGGCAAAAACACATTAAATGAACACACAGATAAGCAAGGTTCTCCTGTTATCCACCAAATATTCAGAAACAAATCCAGTAAGCAATCTCTTTGCAATCAAAAGACCAATTCAGAGGTGCAGATTAAAAATAAACATACAACTGAACCCTTAATACACCAAGAACCAATTTCCACGGAAGTGTTATCACATCACCACCTCCCAGCTGAAGGAAGCAGCACTGGCCACTGACCAGCTGTCCACTCATGGGTCAGTGAACGAAAGACAGTGCTGTCCAGGACAACGATGAGATGTTAACCTGAAAAGGGCAAAATTGCAGAGGCTGGAGGGACCTCCCAGGTAACCTGGCCCCCTCAGTGGACAGAGGACCCCCGTGGGGCCACAGAGCCCAGAGCTCCAGTGTGTTCGGGGAAAGCACTCAACTGCAAACCTGATGACGTCCGAATGCCTTCTGCCCTTCTGCGTCTCTGCCCCACTAACAGGGAATCCGTGAATGCTAAGGAAATGTAACTCATTTTACAATATATGTAGATTTTTAGCAAATTAAAGATAAACAGTGACAAACTTTGAGAATTAACCAAAATATAGTTCAGTGAATGCCCAAACTCATAGCTAGTCTCCAAGAGGTGATAAGCTGTGTGTGGTGGTTAACGCCTGTAAATCCCAGCAGTTGGGGAGGCTGAGGCAGGAGAATCACTTGAGCCTAGAAGGTTGGGGTTGCAGAGAGCTGTCATTGTACTACTGCACCCAGCCTGAGAAACCGAGTGAGACTGTCAAAAACAAACAAACAAAAACAAATTAAAGGAGTTCAAATGAACTCGCCCATACCCTTTAAATTTTCATTTGGGTACATGGGATGATCTAGTTCCTTTTTCCCTTGCAATACATGAATAATCTAATAATTAAATATAATCTAACAATTATATGGGAAAATTTAATTATTTTCCCATTTCATTATTCCCTATCTCAGGGAAAAAGTTAAAAGTATTCCCTATTTCAGGGAAAAAGCTAAAAATCATTTTAAACCTTCCTTCCACAAAACAGTATACTCAGTCATCTCTATCTGCTTTATCATGTGGAATTCAGCTTCACATGCTTACAATGCAGTTTTTGTTAAACAGCGTTTCTGTAGACAGGCAAGAGAAAGAAACACTTGGTCTATGTAGAAGCAGCAGAAGACACGTTTTAACAGAAAAGGGAGAAGATACCACCGTGTGAATCTGGAAATTCTGTCCTCATCTTGTCCACACACACAGAAAACACCCAAGCACGTGCCTAGTGTCCAACAAGAGCACAGAAAGGATAGGGATCCCTCCAGTTGTTTAATGACCAGCCCCACTTGTCACCGCCACATAACAAAATCCGCACGGCAACTTCAGCACGTTTCTTTCACGATTCCACGGAAATCAGGCTGAAGAACATACAGATGTTTTGCCCACATTTAAAAATCCAAGTGTGGGACTCAGAAATAAAACAAATTATGGGTTCACTTCACTTTTCCAAATTTTTACTTGGAGAAATCTATAAAGATCTTGTCAGTTACATCCTTAAGGTTTTCAATAATTTTTCAATGCCAAGATCGGGCAAGACTTGTAAAGAGGTACACACATACGGCCCAGCGCGGTGGCTCACACCTATGATCCCAGCACTTTGGGAGGCCGAAGTGGACAGATCAAGAGATCAGGAAACCGAGACCATCCTGGCTAACACGGTGAAACCCCGTCTCTACTAAAAATACAAACAATTAGCCAGGCGTGGTGGCGGGTGCCTGTAGTCCCAGCTACTTGGGAGGCTGAGGCTGGAGAATTGCATGAACCCGGGAGGCAGAGCTTGCAGTGAGCTGAGATTGCACCACCGCACTCCAGCCTGGGTGACAGAGGGAAACTGTCTCAAAAAAAACAAAGGAGGTACACACATTCATGCCACATTCTTCTCTCAAAGAGACAGGCCCTTTCTTAAGATTCCAGAAGTAAATGTGGTTGTCACCCTGCTTTTGAGAGGATGGGCTGTGTTTTTTTTTTCTTTTTTTTTCTTGAGACAGAGTCTCACTCTGTCGCCCAGGCTGGAGTGCAGTGGCCGGATCTCAGCTCACTGCAAGCTCCGCCTCCCGGGCTTACGCCATTCTCCTGCCTCAGCCTCCCGAGTAGCTGGGACTACAGGCGCCCGCCACCTCGCCCGGCTAAACAGACTTTCCTCCATGCACCAAGGATGCACCATGGGGGCAGTGCTGCCCCCGCCTCCCCAGTCTCTGCTCAGGGTGGGGCAAGGGGAGCTCCGTTGTCTCCCGTATACACCGTCAACAGGCCAGGTGCTCAGAAGGAGGCTTCCAGGACTCGCTGTAGGCATTCGTCAGCAGGGCAGGCAGTGCCTCGTGCTGGTGGGCATCCAGCAGTAAGGGAGTCTTGCACTTCACTCCCTGGGCCCAGCCCCTGAAAGAGGGGAAAGAGACACCTGTATCGTAACTCATGTGTATTTATAGACACACAGAGACTCTGCAGTGCAAGGTGCAGAACTAGAAGGAATCATGGAAATAAGAGGGAAGACATTTGGTGACGACTGGCAGAGCCACCTCAAGCCTCAGCACTTCCTGCCGGAGCCCTCACTGACCAGACTCCTCCAGGGTCACTGCCACTGCCTTGCCCAGCTCATGACAGGGCAGACAGTGACAGAGCCTCAGAACAACCTCCCACTCTTTCCTCACCAGCCCAGGGTACGAGCTGTTCATGAGTGTCCCAAAGCCTGAATGCGGGGACACAGAGGTGACTGAGCAGAAAGGGGGACAGCCACAATGGCCGCGGGTGTGCAGACATTGCGGGGCACCCCAGCAGCCCTTTCCGTCTTAAAGAGGACGGCCACGGGTGTGCGGATGCTCCCGCGTGACCCAGCCGTCCTTTCCATCTTATAGGGGAATGGCCACGGGTGTGCAGATATTCCCAGGTGCTCCAGAGACCTTTTCACCTTAAGGAGATTTTCACAGTCTCATATCAGTCTCCAAACTATTCAGTGAGGTTGGAGGAGTATCACTGTGGACCAACACTGATTGGCACCAAGTAAGGGCAATTTTATAACCATGTCTCAACCATGAAACAATCAGGTCTTTGGCCATCTGGTCTAAGCTTTTTCTGTAACAAAGTTGGATAATTAAGTTGAACTTTGGTTTTCCAAAGCTTGTTACAGAAACCACATCTTCCTAGGTGTGGCTCTGTGGTGTCACGAGGGCTCTGGCGTGCTCTGAAATGAATTTGCCACTTCAGCCTACACTCTACTCCCTTGTTTGGTTAAAGAAACCCAAAAAGCAGAATTTGTTTTGGCCAATCGCGTGCTGACCCAACTGCAGAGGTTTTAATTAGAGTACTTTCATTGCATCATAGAAAGCAAAGTCATATAGATCAACTCATTATTACCACTCCAAAGGTTTAGTAAATCTCCAGATAATCAGGCAAACATTTTAAGAAGCTACATTAAGGTTTACAATACTCAAAATTTAAAACTACATCCATGCTTCAAAAAACCACCATTCCCATTTTAGATGGCCAAATGCATATGAGAAAGAAAGAAACGTGCTGAGCGCATTTTTTGGGTAATCTTATGGAGAAACTGCCACTTTAAAAATGGCTCTAGTCCCTGGCTCCAGATGGGTGTGGTGGGTTGCCTCACTCAATTTCAACTCCACCTGAAGCTGGGACACTAGAAATCCATTCCCACACTCCAGGGCACCAGAATTCCCACTTCTGGAAACAGCCAGGAATGCAGACCTGTAGCAGAGAATTCTTTCCTGCCCACCCTAACTGTCCTCTGTGGAAGGCGACAGTCAAAGACAAGTCCATCCCCCTAGGCGCAAATGCACCACGAAGAACCATTTCAAGGTGGGAAGTGATTGATCAGTGGGAACAGGCAGTTTAGCTAATCACTTATAAGGCAGAGAAGGGGGGTTTGAAGGCCTGTACCTGGTCTTGTCCTCGGTAAATGGTCATCCCACCAGTCAGCCTAAGCCACATGGGAACGGGCTTCTTGAAGTAAAAGTGGGGGCGCAGTTGTGGGGAAGGGGAATGTCTTAACCATCACTGTTTTGAAGGATCACAGGGCTCAGGCAATGTTCAGTATTATCACACACCAAGGTTTTTACAGTCTGAAGAAAACTACAGTCCTAAGGTGTCAGTTCTCAAAGTCCTTAAGTTCCTCCTGCTAAGATTCCCAGAGGGTCTCCACTTCTTGCACCGAACCCCAACTTGCACAGGCACCTGCGTCCTTCTCCTGCAGCAAATGCAGATAAGAAGCTGTGGCTCTGCTGCAGTAATGATGCCATGCAGCCCTAACACCCCAGCAGAGCAATGGCTCTGGCCTGAATGTCCCCAAAACCTCATGCTGAAACCATCTCCGAAGGGATACATTAAGAGGTGTGGCCTTTGGGAGGTCCTGCTCTCAGGACCAGGGTTGGTGTCCTTCTTGGGAGGCCTGGAGGAGCCCTCCTGCTCCTCCACCACGTGAGTTCTGACGAGATGACCGCTGCCACGCAAGACCCGGCGAGATGCTGCCGTCTGTGAGCCACAGGCCCTGGGGCACCAGATGTGCAGGTGCCTTGACCTTGGACTGCCTTGACCTTGGACTTTCCAGCTTCCAGAGCTGTGAGCAATAAATGTCTCTTTACAAATCACCCAATCGACAGCAGCCGGACAGAGACAGTAATGTCACAACATGAGTCACTTTCTCAGTGGGCCAGAGGACTCCCCATGAGCCACCACTGTAAAGCAAGAACTCCCTGGAGGATGGAAAGGGGTTCACAAGGAATTCTACCCAGCACCAGGGTGTCTGTCCTTTCTTGCAGGAAGACAGCTGAGCCATGGCAGGAAACTACAGGGTGGGTGGGGCTGGACAGTAATGTGTCACCTGCTCATCTAAGCCTCAGTCTCCTGCCTCTCATCACGACAGTGGGGGTAACACCCCCCTCACCTGAGCTGTTGGGGGAGGTAAGAGTGCTGGGTGATTAACAATTGTTAGTTCCACGGAAATAAGGCAAAGAATCTGCCCCATGTCTTATAAAACCAAATCAGCCCAGGAATTCCACATCACTACTAATTTGCATGGGAAAATACCAGATTCTCCTAAGTTCTGGCATGTCATTTGTATTAATAAAGTTTGCAGAGTTTTCACATACTAAGTATATAAAACAGGAAAATAAATCATGCAATTTGGAGGCTGAAGCAGGAGACTCACTTGAGCACAGGCGGCGGAGTTTGCAGTGAGCCGAGGCCTCGCCACTGTACTCCAGTCTGGGTGATAGAACGAGACGCCATCTCAAAAAATAAAAAAAAAAAAAAGATTTTGCTTCTTCATACTAGTAAAGTGGGCAGACTCTACATGCCAACTCTTATTCAAAGGTCGCCTAACACTGACTCAGGAACTCTGGCCCTGATGTGCTTGGAGTTTTAATCCTAACAGTGTTAAAGACCACTCCCCCAGGAGCTCTGAACAAGTACTCCAGGTATACGCTGAACAAGACCACACACTCTGACCGAAATCTAACTTCCCAGACCCAAACTACAGAACCACAGAAGACACTGCTTCTGTCCAACTTTTTGTTCTGCCATCGTTTGTGTCCATTATTTCCTACAAACCATCTCATTAGAATTTAGGGCACACAAAAGGCCAATACAACAGGGTTACTTTTCAAAGGTTTGGAGGTGAAGAACAGATACAATGCAGTAGCTTCCTATTGCTGCTGCAACAAATTACCACAAATGCAAACCTCCTCTCAGCCCTGGGAGTCAGGAGTCCCAGGGCTGAAGTCAAGGGCTCAGTAGCTTGTATTCCTGCCTGGAGTCTCCCAATTCATAGAAGCCACCATGCAGCTTGGCTCACAGCCCCACACCCCTCCTACCACTGCCCCGGCCTCAGTCCTGCACCCCTCCGGACCCTGCCCCTGCCCCACACTTGCCCTCACCCCCACAGCCCTCTGGCCTCTATCTCGTCCTCAGGTCTCCTCCTCTGAGGCAGACCCTCGTACTGCCTTCTCAAAAGGCACATGTGAAGACACTGGACCCGCCTGGACAACCCAGGGTCCTCCGCCATCTCACTGTCCGTTACACTCACATCTGCAAAGCCTCTTTTGCCATGGAAACTTCATTATACTAACAATCATTTAACAAGTCCATTATAATGATGTGAAAATTGGCATTGTTTTCCTCCTAATGAACAGATCAGTCACCCATGTAACCTATAAATATTTGACTATTAAATATACAATACTGTAGGAGACAGAGATGAGGAAGACGGTTCCTCCCTGAAAGACGACTGGACCCTAGACGGAGGGATAAACATTCTGAACAGAATCAACATAACTCAACATTTGAGTCGGAGAGGTCAAGCAATAAGACGTTCAAAAAAGCAACCAGAAAGTATGTACTGTGCCTGTAGTTCACATCTGCGCCTGGCGTCATGAGCACGAGCATGCGGACACGCACACAGGGCCCAAGTGTAAGACCAAATATAAGGAGCTTTCCACTGTAGTATTTAACTAGATCTTATTACAAAATAGCCTCCTGATTTTTATCCAAAAAGTTCTCTGTAATTAAGGAAATTAATTTTCCCCTAAAAGGCATTTCTCTAGCTATCATTCCATATAAACTAAATGGGCATATTAAAGAAAAAAGACAAATGTTTGACTTCGGGGGTTTGCCTACGACTTGAATAAGCATGATTTTCTTCTGGCCAAGCAGGGAGCAGCTGGACCAGACTGGAGGGAAGGAAGAACAAATTTCCACTCTGACCTCAGTTGGGCACCAGAGTCTTCCCTGTCAGAATGTGGGTGTGGTGCTTCCCACACACCAGCCTCTGACGAAACTCAGCCCAAGGGTGTGGGAAAAGGCTGTCTACTTCTGAAAAATCTACAAAGTGCAGACACATCAAAAGCTTCAGAAGACTGTAAAGGGCCAAGGAGACCACTGCACCCTTGGAGTTTACAGAAAATGGTCAGCCTCACACGTGCCTGAGGTCCAGGGTCAGCTCCCGGCTGCCGCGACGCCGTGAACGCAGCCCTGGCTTCCCCTCTGATGCAGAGAGCTGGTCACTCTGCCGGCAGCACTCAGAGCTCAGAACATTCTAGAGGAAAGCAACGTGTCCCTTTTAAAATGGGGAACCGGGGCAGCACAACTGAAGCTCTACGACTGTCTCAACTACTGGGTTTCGGGGTAGCATTAGGAAATCGTGAGAATCCAAATCTCAATTTCATACAGATTCCAGATTCACTGCAGGTTCCAGAATTTCCTGAGACATTCTTCCAATTTATCACTCAGGATTCCCTTGCCAAAGCTAATAAAGTCTACATTCCTTACGGAAAACCCACCATAAGCACCACCACAAATAAGATCAACTGACTGACGCCCGCCCTTCGCACCAAACATAGAAACTGTTACTCACACAAGACTGTGCTGGAGGCAGCTCTCAGCTGAAGCCGAATCCGTGAGACTTCATTATCCCCCATTTTGGATCGAGTGTGAAGACTGTCAGCAAACCAGGGCCCCAGTGTAAAGCAGAGAACAGATCCTCTGATGCCTGCCTGAACATTTCCTTCCCACCTCTGTCTTGGATATTGAACACCCTCAGAGCTCCTGAGTCACCCACATTTGCAGGTCATTTATCCAGCCACCAGGATAACACAATTATGCGATAAAAATGCCTTCTCAGGGCTTTGTCGTACTCAACAAAGAAGCTCAGAAGGCTAGGTAAGCGCAAGAAAGGGGGAAGCGTCCTCCAAACAGACAAAAACCAAGGAAAACCGTGCAGAGACTCGAGAGAGAGAGAGCAGAAACACAGCCCGCTGTAGCCTTTCAGGTCCTGCTGGCCACAGCCCTGCGTTAGGTGGCACCATTTCCACAGATGCATCCTGCTGGGCCCACTTGAAAGGTCCCGCTTGCGAGACACTCACCCCCACTTCCAGCTCCTGCAAGACCC